>NC_087066.1:37226172-37393672 GCF_963678635.1 Symsagittifera roscoffensis
GATTACGATCCATGGATATTCATTGCGAGTATCTCAAAATTTAGGGGAGTATAATAGATTAAATTGGATAAAATTGATTACACTATTTTTAAAGCAAAAAGTTTTTTCCAAAAATTTTTTGTTTATATTTAAAATTTCAACATTACAATCATCTAAACACTCGTATATGAGGGCAAAACCTTGAATTTTCCGAATGCACGTAGGGGACCACTTCGACTACCAGAAAAAGTTAATGCGGGCGCAGTCGTACGCTATCACTATTTGGACTCATTGGCTTAGAGAGTCTGTTCCCTTGCCGAATAATTGTGTCAAGTGGCACGCTCACTCATTCTGATTTTACTCTCAAAACAGGCGATCTCGTCTGGGTGATTGAGCCTAATAGTCCACATGAGTACTACCCTTCCGCTCGAATCATTAAGCTAAACTATGGACAAGACGGTTACGCACGATCCTCCCTTCATTGGATTGCAACGCGTGAACTCACTCGACCGACCGCTCACCTCGCTCCGATTCTTCCTTCTTCAGGGCGGAGGAGGTTCCAACGCAAATTTAGCTAGAGTACAAATGCATAGAAATACAATCTCATATGGCCAGTTGGCCGAGCGGTCTAAGCCCAAGTACCGAAACTCAGCCGACCATTTCAGCGTAGGTTTGAGTCCCCCATGGTCCATGAACTAATATATTAAAAAAGGGGTTCTCATCCCATTTGACCAACTTTTACTGTTTTTGTTCTAACTTGGTTCAACCTTGATTAAGGCTGACCGCCAAAAAAAAATCAATTTGTCTCAAGGACATTGTTACTGGCTCTTCTGGATAGCTTGCGCCAATTTGTACCGTTTTCGGGGCAAATTATGATGTCTTATGATGTATGATCTTTGAAATTCAAACTTTTTAAAACTTCATGTTTACTAATTTAATGCGATTAGGCGAACATAGATTTTGGCGACCACTGAGGGATTTGAAAGGACGATTCTTCGCGAAGTTTTCCAAATAACTGCATGTCAGAACGTTCAAGGTATCTTAGAGTACATCCGTATCCCAGATTTGATGAAATGCCAGAGTAAATCACCATCTCAGCGACAAGTTTGCTTAAGCTATCCCAGAGTACAGCCGCGCTTCTCAGAGAAAAAACTGAACAAATATCCTATTCTGAGACAAATCAACTCGTTAGGACTTCAAACTTCTTCACGGATACCACCCAAAATGGCTAAAATGGAGGCTTTTTCAGGCATTCAAGAAAAAAAAGAGTTCACCAGGAGAAGTTCAGGATGGCAACAACAAGAGTTTTGTGAGGAATGGTCTACATGAATATAGATCAACAGCTTTGTGATTGACAAAAAATCCCGAAACAGCAGAACAAAAGCTCTAAAATATTGAACAACAGCTCTGTGATTGGCAAAAAATCCCGAAACGAGTGACCATCCAATCCCCAATTAAAACTCTCAGACTCAACTAGTTCTTAAAATTTTCCAATTATGATATAAAACTCAATACAATAAACTCAATACCCATCTTGTAAGCTAAAATTGATTTATAAATGCTGATTTCATTATGTATCAACATAGTGTTTCGTTTTTTTAATTGTTTTAGATTATCCGGACAAATTGAGCAAAATTTGAATTTTCAAATGCGTTTTTCTCAAATTGGGTTATGAGTAGACAAAAAATGAAGTGAACAAAGATGATTGGAATTTCATCCGAATTATTATGGTGCTTTTTAGCCTAAGTTCTCAGCTGAAATTTTGTCCCAAAATCGGGTTTTTTTTAGCTTTTTTCAGTTAATCAAGAATTAAACTGAAACGACATTGTTAATTGATGAGGAATGTATTTCACAAGAAGCCTCTTACACAGCCCAAAAAATTCTAGAAGAGTTTAAAAATTCAAGTTTTTTTCATTTCGTCCGGATTTTTAAATCAGCACTGTAGCTCCTAAGTGTTACTTGATAGTAACAACGCTGGAAACCCAATAAAATCAGCATTATTGAGCGCTTAGTGTTAAAAATTTTAATTTTTCCTGTTTAACCACAAACTGTTTTTGAAAGAGTTTGTTACACCATCTAAGAAATTTTAATATGTTTTTGTTCTAATTTGGTTCAACTTTGATTAAGACGGACCGCAAAAAGAGCAATTTGTCTCAAGCACATTGTTTTGGGGCAAATTATGGTGTCTTATGATGTATGTTTTTTGAAATTCAAACTTTTTGAAACTTCGTATTTAGTAATCTACTGAGATTAGGCGAACATAGATCATGGCGACCACAGAGAGATTCGAAAGGAAGACCTGTAGCTTTTCTCATTTTTTGGGACAGATTCTTCACAAAATTTTTCAACAATGTTAACTCTATGGCAGAAAGTTCAAGATATCTTAGAGTACATCCGTATCCCAGAGTTGATGAAATCCCAGAGTAAATCATCATCTCAGAGACAAGTTTGACAAGTTTCCTAGAGTACAGCCACGCTTCTCAGAGAAAAACCTAAACAAATGTCCTATTCTGTGACAATACAACTCGGTAGGACTTCAAACTTCTTCACGGATACCACCCAAAATGGCTAAAATGGAGGCTTTTTCAGGCATTCAAGAAAAAAAATAGTTCACCAGGAGAAGTTCAGGATGGCAACAACAAGAGTTTTGTGAGGAATGGTCTACATGAATATAGATCAACAGCTTTGTGATTGACAAAAAATCCCGAAACAGCAGAACAAAAACTCTAAAATATTGAACAACAGCTCTGTGATTGGCAAAAAATCCCGAAACGAGTGACCATCCAATCCCCAATTAAAACTCTCAGACTCAACTAGTTCTTAGAATTTTCCAATTATGATATAAAACTCGATACAATAAACTCAATACCCATCTTGTAAGCTAAAGTTGATTTATAAATGCTGATTTCATTATGTATCAACATAGTGTTTCGTTTTCTTAATTGTTTTAGATTATCCGGAAAATTGAGCAAAATTTGAATTTTCAAATGCGTTTTTCTCAAATTGGGTTATGAGTAGACAAAAAAGGAAGTGAACAAAAGATGATTGGAATTTCATCCGAATTATTATGGTGCTTTTTAGTCGAAGTTCTCAGCTGAAATTTTGTCCCAAAATCGGGTTCTTTTAGCTTTTTTCAGTTAATCAAGAATTAGACTGAAACGACATTGTTAATTGATGAGGAATGTATTTCACAAGAAGCCTCTTACACAGCCCAAAAAATTCTAGAAGGGTTTAAAAACTCAAGTTTTTTTCATTTCGTCCGGATTTTTAAATCAGCACTGTAGCTCCTAAGTGTTACTTGATAGTAACAACGCTGGAAACCCAATAAAATCAGCATTATTGAGCGCTTAGTGTTAAAAATTTTAATTTTTCCTGTTTAACCACAAACTGTTTTTTGAGAGAATTTGTTACACCATCTAAGAAATTTTAATATGTTTTTGTTCTAATTTGGTTCAACTTTGATTAAGACTGACCGCAAAAAGAGCAATTTGTCTCAAGCACATTGTTTTGGAGCAAATTATGGTGTCTTATGATGTATGTTTTTTGAAATCCAAACTTTTTGAAACTTCATATTTAGTAATCTACTGAGATTAGGCAAACATAGATCATGGCGACCACAGTGATATTCGAAAGGAAGACCTGTAGCTTTTCTCATTTTTTGGGACAGATTCTTCACAAAATTTTTCAACAATGTTAACTCTATGGCAGAAAGTTCAAGATATCTTAGAGTACATCCGTATCCCAGAGTTGATGAAATCCCAGAGTAAATCATCATCTCAGAGACAAGTTTGCTGAAGCTATCCTAGAGTACAGCCGCGCTTCTCAGAGAAAAACCTAAACAAATG
Organism: Symsagittifera roscoffensis; assembly: GCF_963678635.1. Taxonomy (NCBI): domain Eukaryota; kingdom Metazoa; phylum Xenacoelomorpha; order Acoela; family Convolutidae; genus Symsagittifera; species Symsagittifera roscoffensis. The sequence continues at coordinate 37,229,997 of NC_087066.1, forward strand.
TCCTATTCTGTGACAATACAACTCGGTAGGACTTCAATCTTCTGCACGGATAATGGCTAAAATGGCTAAAGTGGAGGCCTTTTCAGGTATTCAAAAAATAAAACCGGAGTTCACCAGGAGAAGTTCAGGATGTCATCAACAAGAGTTTTGTGAGGAATGGTCTACGTGAATATAGAACAACAGCTCTGTGATTGACAAAAAATCCCGAAACAACAGAACAAAAGCTCTAAAATATGGAACAACAGCTCTGTGATTGACAAAAAATCCCGAAACGGGTGACCATCCAATCTCCAATTAAGACTGTAAGACTCAACTAGTTTTTAAAACTTTCCAATTATGATATAAAAGTCAATTTAATGTACTATATGTTAAAATGTTTTCCGCAAGGAGGCATCTGGTAAATTGTCTTAATAATCAAAATTTTTGAGCATTTCTAATGAAAAAATTTTCAAATGGTACATAGACCAACTGCTCGACACTTTTTATCGATACCAAATTTTATTGGCGTTTTGTGTCCGGAATATTATTACGTGAAAACGGAGCATAAGCAGGGCGTACTAGACTAGTTTGGAATTGGTTCATGACTCGAGCCTGCTGATAAAAATTTTCCAACAATTTTTGTGAAAAGTGTGGAAAACAATCAAAACTTCTGCAATATTTCCCCAGAATTCTGCGAAAGTGTGCTGTGAGATGACAACAATTTTATATAAAGTGTTTCGGTAGTGAAATATCAGGCATATTAAGTTGAGTTTTGAATAATCGGTTTCTTCCGCATGTGTTTTTGGAATTTAACCAGTTTACCTGGTCTCCCAACCACTTTTGGTAAAACTGGAAATCAGTTCGTTTCAGGTGTATCAAAGCCGTTTGCTCCCGCCAGATTATTGCCTTCATTGCTCTAGTAAGATTATGTGGTCAGGTACGGTTATCCTAAGTTGGCTAAGCTCAATTGTTTTATCCTCAGTTTCACTCCGTGTGTGCTATTGGAGTTTTCTCGACCTATTTAGTTTTTCAACCCCATTGGTAGTTAAGCTTCAAGTCGTATTTGTATCTAAGCCGTCGCATTATCATAGGTCCCTTAATTGCTTACAATTAATTCGAGGAGCAAGTTCCTTGGATCATGCTCTTCACAAAATTACTGCTCTGTCGCAGACGCGCGTCAAAGATACTTGCTTTACGAAATCAGTTTTAGGTTTGAACTTTGACGCTAGGGACTCTCAGCAAATGATAATGTTTCCACGTAACCAGCACGGATATCAGCAAATAATAATGTTTCTACGGGCTCTCCAAAAAACAGCAAATGAAAATGTTTCCACGTAACCTGAGATCGCATCAGTCGTGAACGGAAAAATCTACATGGACGATGACTTGGAATCGTTCGAGAACGCTATTCATGCAATCAAAACTAGCCGTGATTTGATTTTAACTCTGATTTGACTTGGGCAACTGACTGTTCCCCGTTGTTATTTTTTGGAACATGTCGATCAAACTGAGCTTCAGATGTTCGTTGCTGTTGGGTTTTTGCATGAGCGGTTCTTGAGTTCGTACAAAACTCAAATATTCTTCATCTTTGTTAAGGTTCTATCTATACCTATTAAAGCACTATCTATACATAAGTTACAGTTTCGAGCTGCTCTGCTCGCCAAACGACTGAAAGATGATATATTGAAATCACTTACTGTTATCATTAATCATGTCTACATGTAGAAAAGTAGTACTACAGTTTTTCAATGGCTAAAGTCCGATGACAATTTACCCATATTCACCGCTAATCGTGTCGATGGAAACCTCGAATTGACCACTTTTGATGAGTGGCACCATGTTGTGAGCGGCGATCATCCAGCTGATACCGGTACCAAGTGGACCAAGGGGAGCCCTCAAGGATAGCAGCTGAGTTATTGTTCCGAGCATTCTCAAGATTACTGATTGGCCGTTTATACACGACGAAAGTGTGATCAATAAAAATCTTTCGAAGGGTCTTCTTTTGAAGTCGATAATTGCTTGAAGACATCATCTCCCTTCGTCAGCGATGTCACTTCCATCAAACATACCGCGCACGGGTTCAATTGAGAAAGATTGAGTTCCTTCACGAGGTATAAGAGAGTTGTCGAGTTTATGTTGAGGATGCTGCTTTCACATAAGCACTTTTGCGGTAAGGATTTACGGATCACCGACCCCAATGACCTTGATGATGTAAGAAAAAAAAAACAAATTCATCTTGCTCAGATGGAATCCTTCCACGTTGAGTTGAAAACACTCACCGTCGGCAAACTTATTAAGAACAGTAGTAAGATTGCCACATATTCTTTTTTTATTGGTCCCGCTGGTGTAAATTGTATCAATGTTCGCTCAGTGAATACCGAGTTTCATAAAAAAAAACCACAATATAAGTCGACGCCCGTCATACCCCAGTTCGCTTGTTGGCCCGCAGCTTCCACCATAAGCATTTTCATCGACGTTTAGACTAGATGTTCTCCGTTTAAGATATGGAATACGCAAAAATTGGGTTTACTCGACAAATTCGATCTATCGAAAATCAATGCCTAACATGCCATGAGCTCAAAGCTAGTACCAGTCAGCCATTTGTCCAATTCACCTGTCGAACGTCTTGAATATAAGCAACCACCCTAAAAAAATGTGGGTTTGGATTACTTTGGGCCGCTTTACGTTGAGGTTTGCAGAAGTACTGAAAAAAGATGGGGACTTTTTTTCAATGGCCTAACCACTAGGGCTGTTCACTTTGAGATTGCGCCATTTCTGGACAGTATTTCTTGTGTGATGGACATTGAACGTTTCATTATGCGTCGTGGTACACCAAGCACGATCTGGTCGGGTTACGGCACGATATTCGTTGGTGCAGAAAAATCATTACTTGCCTGCATCAAAAAGTGGAGCGGCATGGCTCCGACCATTTTTGCACACAAAAGTGTAGCTCAGAAGTTTAACCCGCCAGGCGCAGTCCATCCGATAGACTAAGCATTAGGCGATTTACTGGAAAGATGTTAGTAATAACACTCTACTTAGTTGAGCAGGCTTTGAATTCTTGGCCAATCACTCCTGTTAGTACCGATTCACGTAAGTTAGAAGCATTAACCCCAAATCAATTTTTGCTTGGACAACTTGCCACAAGCTTTCCTTCGCTTTCACCTTTGGACTCGTTGGCTTCAAGAATATGTTCGCTCACTGAAAAAGCGTGTCAAGTGGCACGCTCGTTCTGACTTTACTCTCAAGACAGTCGATCTGTATGGGTCATCGAGCCGGATAGTCCATTGGGTACTACCCTCTCGCCCGAATCATTGTGCTAAATTATGGACAGGACGGTTACTGACAATCCGCACTTATTAAGACCGCAACGCGTGAACTCACTCGACCGACCGCTAAGCTCGCTCCGGTTCTGCCTTCTTAGGGGCGGAGGATGATCCAACGCAATTGTAGCTAGAGTGTGAATGCATATAAATACAATCTCATAAGGCCAGTTGACCGAGCGATCTAGGCTCAAGTACTGAAACTCAGTCGACCATTTCAGCGTAGGTTCGCGTCCCTCTCGGTCCATGTATATTATACTAAAAAAGGGGTTCTCATCCCATTTGACCAATTTTTACTTTTTTCGTTCTAATTTGGTTCAACTTTGATTAAGGCTGACCGCCAAAAAAAGCAATTGGTCTGAAGGACTTTTTAACTGGCTCTTGTGGAACGTTTGCGCCAATTTGTACCGATTAATTCAACTTTTTGAGCCTTTATATTTTCTATTTTACGGCGATTGGGCGCACATCGGAAACTTTTTTGTTCATAGAACCTCATTGCGGATAATTATTGGCAATGTTATTTGTGAATTTAAAGCGTAAACGGCAAACCATTCATAATTGAAATGAGGCACGTAATTTGCTCAAATTAATACATTACCAGGCACAAAGTATATCTTTAAATATTCCGCGACTAAAAAGTTTTCATCGACGTAAAGCGCAGTCGGAAATCTTGTTTATTTTAAAATCAACTTGGGTTTAAAAGATTGATTACCTTCAGAAACTGTGCGTACCAGGCTATGTGATTATCATAAATTAGCTCAGCTTCACAATTCTTCGAATGATTTGTCAAGTCCATTTGAAAATTGAACAAACGCTTCAGGCACTTCTGAAACTCTTTTGTAGGGAGAAAAATGGAAAAATTCAGATTCTTTTTGTCAAATCCTTTTTTACTTCAAAAAGTTCTAGCCGAAAATCGTTTCTAGATGCGTGCATATGCATGTAATTTTGGACGATTACTGTGTCGAATAACAAAATCGTCGTTTGAAAGTCAGATAATTTTCAAAAGTACCAAAGGAGATAGCTTTCACCAGATTAATTTTAGAAAATTCAAATTACGAACACCTTGATAAATTACTTCAAATTTTTCTACTTTGTTCTAGATTATGAAACAATCCAGTTTTTCATCAAACGATTCGATCGTTTGATAATCTACGACTTTCATTAGTTTGGCTCAAAAACTATTTTCGGTTGTTATTTTTGAAACAGTTTTTGGCTTTCAGAAGACAGTTTTTTAATCGAAACACTAATCGACTATTAAGGCTTGAAAGACAAGTTTACAAGCTTTTTTGCTCCTATTGTTAAATTGTTACGAAAATTGGCATGCGGATTAATTTGGCTATGAAAAACCTTGTAACACTACTCCTTACAACATAAAATTGATGCATATGTGAGGTAATGGTGTAAGGAAATTACACGACAAACATATTTGACGATTCCAATGAAACGGAATTAAGATCTTTAAATCTTTTTGCAAAACTAGCATTTTGGTTGAATAGCAAAGGGCTCAGGGGCGGATTTAGGGGGCGGGGGCCTTCGCCTCCTCCTCAGGGATTCGACCCAAAAGGTAACCCCTTCGCACTATTTTGAGATATCCATTTTTGGCTGACGGACCCCAAAATTTTTCTGAAGGCACCTTTGGCACCAATTTTAACAATATTTGATGGGCGAGCTCGCGCCCAAAAAAACGCAATTTTTGGTCAAAAGTTTCCAAAAAGTGCCTAAAAGGCCTGTTTGCTTTTAAAAATTGTCTGCGGAGCAGAAAGTTTGACCAAAGCAGGGTCCATAGAGTGTTTTTGCCTTCTGTTGGGACAAAAAATCTCAGCTCGGAAAATAACAAAAGAATTGCATGTAGTTTTTGGGTTGTTTTGTAGGTTTAGCTTTCATTCTTAGAAAAATGATTTCAAAACGGAATTTATACGGAATACGTTCCCTTTTTAAGTAATTATTCGGCTGCTCAACCGAAATTGTATTGAACACCAGGTATTCCTGCGTTGTACTAAAAAGAAGGAAGAAAATCGATTTGGTAAAAAAACAACCATTTGAATTTTGTGTATATTTTCTTGAAAAATTGGAACTCTTATTTGAGTTTTAGTTGTATGTATTTTGCAAGTCATGAAAATAAAGAAAAATATAATTTTCCATTTTTAGTGTTGTTCACTCTGGGATGTGCCACGCCCATAACTGGAGTTGTAAAATTGACTATTTCGTCCAGAAACCGAGGAATAATTATGGCCAGGCTTCTCTTCCAGAAATCAAAGTCACTTTCATGTTCCAATTTTGGAGCGTCTTTCACGCTCATTTCGTAGTTGTGAATCGTTCTTGAAAAAAAAATGAAGACGTCGGGCTTTTGTTTGCGAATGAACTCAAGAATTTGGTTGGCACAGTTCAAGTGTCCTGGATATGTTGAAGGAGTTGCAAACCCAGACTTGAAATTGTCTGCTGACAAACAAACAGCGCCTCCGCTGTAAACTACGTCAAATCGCTTCAATTTTTTGCATTTTTTTTGAACAGCTGAGAAAGAATCCTTCCATTCTTTAGCAAAAGAATCGCCACCTACGAAGATGCTGACATTTTTGGTGAAAAGATCACAAATGTCTTTTGGGATCTATATGTTACGGAATGCATTCAGCTATCTTTTGATACCACTTATATCACTTGAAGCAGGTATAGCACTTGATGCATTTTTAATTAGCATTTGAGATTAAAGAATAAGAAATTGAGCATATTAGTTGGGTCTTTGCTCCAATAGTTTTGCAAAATTTTCATACCTGATGGTATGCGTGATGTTAAATACTGAATCCGAACGGATTGGCTAAGTAACTTTGTAGGGCAACTGAGAGGTTAACTATGACAACTGATTCATAAAGCAGTTAATTTCTCTTCTGATGCTAGGTCACTAAACTTAATGTTTAGCCTTTCAAGGTCACTTGAACAGCTCAACGCAGTGAGCTCAATAAATAATTATATATAATATATATTGCCAATCCGGCCGGATGACATTCCCCCTCTCAAAAATAAAAAAATAAGTATGTAATAAATTGAGTTTTACGTCCCCTTAGGACATGAGTTCTTAAGTCCCCGTGAGACTGAGTTGAGTTCCTTTTTAAGTTTTTCTGCTGGTTGTTCTTCTTTGTTCGCGTTCTCTTGGTGCTCTTCGTAGTTCGCCTCTTCTACATTTTGCACGTTCATCTCTGATAGCACTTCTAGATCGGCCGGCAATTTTTCAGGGGTTTCTGCGGGAGACACTAAGTCGACTATTTGGGTCGTACTGGTTAGTAAAAATAATAGACACGCCTTATATTCCGGTGAATTTTCATGGAAGCCCATCTCTGTGATGAGGTTCTTCAGGCTTGGTGGCGGCGTCTGTTCTGGTGCTTTTATCTTTTGGCTGCTGGTTTGTTTATCTGAAGATGAGTCTGTTGAGAATTTCTTGCTTGGTGATTGTAGGGTGTCCTCTACTGGGTTGATTGTGATTGGATCTCCCAATGCGCCGGCAAGTGTTCATACTCTGGTTCTATTTGATCTGCGTCTTGGTTTCTTAGACTGATGTTGTTTGGCCTCTGGTGTCCTATTTTGATTAACCCTCTTGGGTGACGGGGCTAGGTTTTCTGATGTGGAAGACCCCGAGTCCGTTGTTGAGCCTGATGTGGCCGCACTCTCCGATTCTCTTCCCCGTTGTTTTCCGTTTGGTTGCGCTGCTTTGTTGCTCTTTTCGTGTCAGCTTCACGGGCAGTCCTGGGGCGTCTTCTTTAAACATGAGGTGTCGTGGAGCGTTCGGGTTCTCGATATCTAAAAAACGCAAACAAGGTCCAACTCTCCGAGCGGATTTAAAACTAACGTAATCACTGAGCGTTGAAGGGCGACATGGACCATAAATTAAGGGGTTAGGTACGAACGCAAACCCACTGTTTCTTAGTAGCCGTGGTTGTTTTCATTTTGTTTACACCCACGCTGTATGTGGTGTGTAGGTTAGTATTTTCCCATCAATCGTTTTGTATTTTTGTTCAAGAGTTTTTGGATCTTTCACCTTCGTCTCCAATCTAATTGTTTCTCTTGCTACTTGTTCCACCTTCTTTTTTTATTGTAGGATCAGTTTGTTGTTGTATCCCTTTATATCCTAAGTTTAATCTTTCTTTTTCTAGTGCCACCGTTTTTCTAGTTTTCACACCTGTTGTGCTATGTGGTTGATTGTCTACACTTCCACGGTTTTCCGCCACAATTGGTTCTGGTATTCTGCGTTTGATGCAAAGTTCGTCCTCAGACCACTTCTGTAGGTCGTGTGTTATTTCTGCTGGGATAGGTGGTTGAGTCTGGTTATTCCGATCTAAACAAGCGTGTTTAGCTTCCTCCCAATTTGGATTACTAGCTGAACTATTGGTTGTTATATTTGAGAGTGGTGTGTTAGCCTTCCTGCTCATATGTGCTTCGAAAGGTGTGATTTTGGTTACTCCGCGCGGAGTTATTCTTAATGTTTTGATGTTTTCTGCCACGCTCGATGCAATTTTGAACGGTGTATTTTTTAGATCAATTTTTATGACGCCGAGTTGTCGTTTTAAGGTTTGTATCAATCGTTCTACGACGCCAATTGATCTATGATCGTCTACCGGTGCAAACAATAGTTTTTTGTTATTTGATTTACACAACAGTTGAAATTTGTTGGCGCGAAACGTTTGAGCTTGATCGCATCTTAGGCTGCGATGTACCCCATTGTTTGAAATTTATCGTTGCATAAACTTTAAAGCAACATCCGCTGTTCTGTTTGAAACTAACTTAGCCGTTGGGAATTTTGACCATTTATTGACTGCAACTAAAATGTAAGCGTCTCTATTTAGCTCACCAGGAAGCGGTTCTGCAAAATCTAATTGGACTTCTTCATTTGGTTCAACCACCGGTTCCATTTGGAAAGAATGTTGCTTACCAATAATTGATTTTGTATTTTTACCTTGTTGTGTGCATTCGCGACATCTTTGCGCCATTTGTACTTCTGTCCTGTGTATATGTGGGAACCAGATATTCTGGCAGAGGTCAAGCATGGCTGCAGAACCCGGATGGGTAAGATGTAGGCTATCGAGTACAGTCTGCCTTAGTTGAGATGGTAGAACTACGCGGTCGTCGGTTAAGAGACAGTCGTCCTTCGCATGTAAGCGGTTTCGGATGTTATACCAGTATCCGCAAAACGACAGTTTGAGTGCAACCCAGTCCCGTTTGCGGACGAAGTTGACAAGTGGTCTGAGGTTTTTGTCCTTTCAGGTGGCCGCTGCGGTAAAGTTAACACCCGAAACTTTTTGGAGTTTTCTTCTTTATAGTGGTGTGTCCTCTTCATCTGTGTTTGTCTCTTTGTCTATTCTGGCGACGATTTCGTTTACGATGAGATTTTGGCTGGCTTTCAATTGTTTTCATAGTGGGTGGTTCGTTGTTTGGTATTAGCTCTTTTTGTATGTTTGCGTTAGGGTCCACGCGGCTTACACAAAATTCGTACGTTTCTTTTGTTTCGATTGAGAGATCCGTTTCGATGATCGCGTTCACTGGCATAGTTGTTGTTCGTGTGGCTGTTGTGGATGTCAGTTTCATGGCTGGAGGTGTTTTATTGCTAGATCCCACGATGTATCGGCAATCAATTTCTTTGGGAAGCTTGCTGGTGTTCGTTTTATGTTCTCTCTTGCGTCCTTGACGGTGGCTGGTTTTGATTTCGGCTGTAATTGTTTTTTCCTTGGTGGTTTTTCCTTGATTTTCCCCTTGCCATTTGTCTATTCATACTCTTGCTGGACTTTGATTTTCTTTTTGTTCTTTTGGTATGAATCCTCCCATAAGTTTGTTAGTCTGTTTTCGCATTTTGTCTGTCTTTCTTGAATTGAATCTGGCGATTTTGAAAATTGAGTTTTTGAGTTCTGATTTTTGACTGAATTTGAGAATGAGTTGTGAGCGTATGATTTTGTTTTAGCCTTGAATCAGGTTTGAGTGTTTGACCGCTTATGTAATGAATGTTATGATCGGAATGCGTTTGCATTATTGATTGTTTCAATACTGCCCTTTTATTTTCCGCGCGTTTTTTGATCAACCGATAGGGCGCTAGTTTCCTATTGGCTAATTGGTTAAGAATTAAGTTGTCAATCATTTCAAGATTGTTAACGAATGAGTTGATTGACGCCACAACCAATTCCTCATCGTACGCGCTGTGGGGTATTGCAATTCTAACCGGATTTCTGGACATATAGTCAAATAATCCCATTTTGCTCCCTGCCAAAGGTTTGATATCGAAGTTAAAAAGAATTAATTGGTCGATCCATCTGGTGACCCTGCTTTGGCTTATCTTGGATCTTTCGCTGGCGTTTAAAGCGCTGATTAAAGCTTGATGATCGGTAATTATCTTGTAATTTTTCCGGTAAAGATAATATTTGAAGTGTTCAATCGCCCATACGACCCCTAGGAGTTCTAGCTCATTTACTGAGCGTTCTCTTCTAAAGAATTTAAGAATCTTGATGCGTACGCGATGGCTACCCACCCTTCTTTTGTGCTTTGTTCTAGGGCAGTGCCTAGGCCAGATGTAGATGCGTCGCAAACTACTGGTGTTTTGAAATTTTGATCAAAATGTTTGTTTTGTGTGATTTCTGTCACTAACTTTTATTTTTTTTGGAATGCGGAATCGTGTTTTGCCGAATATTTAAGTTTTTTGTGTTTGTCTGTGATTTTAAGTAAAGGGTGAAGTGCTGCTGTTGCGGGATGTATCTTGTAAGATGGTGTATTGATCCCATGAAACATTTAAGTTTTTTAAATGTTTTAGGTGGTAGTAGTTTTTCTATTGCGTCTGTTTTTCTTGTAAGAGGGGTAGTTCCCTCACAATCTATATGAAATCCAAGCCATTCAATTTGCTTGCACGCGAATTTACATTAATCCAATGATATTGCGAGGTTTTCTTCACCCAGTTTGCGAAGAGATTTTTCCAGTGTTTCCTTATGTTTTTCTATCGATCCTTTTGTGATAATCAGGATGTCGTCTATGTACGTATATGTATTTTTACAATTGGTTAGTGTCAGGTCGATCGCTTTTTGAAAATCTGTCGGCATGTCTGTTAGACCGTAGAACCCAGTTTGGAACTGGTAAGTCCCTGTGGCATTTCCCCCTATGAAACTGAAATTACCTGGTTCTCTTGTTTTCTTATCCAACGGGATTTGTGAAAACACATATCGTAAATCAAAGGAAGAGAACAATGTTTGTTCTTTGGTATCAGATTTTATCGTTTGTGCAATGTTGTCGAGTATTAAATCTATATTCGGCATCTGATTCTTGTTTTTTTGAATAAATTTGTTAATTTTCTTTGAGTCCAATGCGAGTTTGACTGTTTGGTCCTTTTTCACTGTTATTACGATCGGGCTAATAAATTGTTTATCGGAGAATTTTTCCAACTTTATAATATGCTGTTGGTCGATTAGCTTATTCATTTCTATTTTTACTCTTTCCTGTAGATGAATAGGAATACGTCGACCCTTTTGTTGAATTGGTGGGACATCAGGTATGAATTGTGTTTTCATAACATGTTATTTTGTTTTTGCAATTCTAACACATAGATTTGCGAAGTTGTCTTTTACCCATTGTTTTATCTCTGGATTTGACGTGTTTTCTTCTGTTATATTTAACATTTGCTTATGTTGTGGTTTTTCTTGGATTAGTTTTATTCCGATATTAGGAAGTAGGTTACGATCAAGAATGTTTGCTTTCTTGTCGTCCACCACAATGAATGGGGCTGACTGAATAGTCCACCCGCCGGATTCTATTGCTAGAATTAGTCCTCCTTTCGGAATGATAACCTTTCCCTAATAACATGCTAAGTTGCGTGCTTTGTTTTCCAGCGGAATTGTTTTGAAGATAGCAGTTTTGTCGGTTTGCTGTATTTGGCGTGCGTTGTTTCGTTAAGAAATGACATCGGACTTCCCGAGTCCGCGATAGCAAGGATTTTTCTCTAGACTTTGATTTTACTTTTAGAATATGTCCGTTTAAGTCTTCCTCCCTAATTTTTGCCGTTTGTTTAATTTCGAATGCATCTGATATCGACATCATGGATGTAATCATCTCTCTGTAATTCTTCCCATCTATTTCGCGACGTGAATTCTGCAAACGCGACGAGGTAGTAATCATCATTTTCCTGATGATGACTTTCGTTTTCTTTTTGTGGATCGTCTTCTTCGTTATTTTTGAAAAAACTCACTTGATCCGAACGGCACACCTTCGCGTTTTGCACATTTTGTGCAGATTTTGTCTTTGATTGGTCATGATTGTAAATGGTTTGTGCCAAATGGGTTTCCACATTTGTAAACTTGTTTTTGTGTTGTATAATTTTGTGATCCTCGGTTTTGATTTCTGCTTGTGTTTTGTTTTTGTCTGCCTCTTGAGTATCTTCCTCTATTGTTGTTCTGAAATGATTGTGACGATCCGCCACGACCTCTTCTGGGTTGGATATATCCCATAGGTTTTTGCTTGATCGTAGTTGTTGGACTTGTTTCGATTGGATTTAGTTTAATGGTTTTTGCTATGTTCTATACCTTTTTCTCTTCTAATTGCATATTCATATGCTTCTTGTGGTGTACGCGTCTCTGCTAATAACTCTTCAGCGATTTTTGCATTGTTCATGTGAGCGGTGAACATATCACGTACCCACTCGTTTTCCTTGTCTCCGCAATCCGCACCAGAGGCTAGTTCTATTAGATCTGCGTGAAATTGTTCCAGTGTCTCGATTTTACGCTGTTTCCGGCAAATAAAATTGTATCTTTCAAATGCAATGATTCGCCGAGTGATAAAAATTTCTTCTAGTCTTTTTTAGTTGTCTTGTTGTTGTTGTCTGTAGATTTAATCTTGGTCACTTCTGTAGCACTTGTCTTTGGCCTTCCATGCCCAGACATAAAAATAGAGCTTCGTACTCTCGCATCCGCTTCGTTCCAGATTACTGAAATACACATAACGCCTTTGTCTCTTGCTTTTTGGCATCTGTTCTCCCAGTCTGCTCCCTTTTTCTGGTTTCTTACATCTCGGTTTCTCCGTTGTGCATCCGTTTCTCCGTGTAATTCGGATTCCAGGATTGGTTCAGTTGGCAGGGTAATCGGAGGTTTTTCACGTATTAGATTCTGAATCTCTATTCCGTCTTCTGCGAAAATTGCGAGATCTACCTGTGCGACCCATTTGTTTCATTCTAGAGGAGGCTCTGCTGAAGCCTTCTCCGAAAATGAGTTAATGTTGAGTAGATTTTTTGCTGATCCTGCTTGCTGCCCCATGTCATACCCGATGGTATGCGTGATGTTAAATACTGAATCCGAACGGATTGGCTAAGTAACTTTGTAGGGCGACTAAGAGGTTAACTAAGACAACTGATTCAAAAAGCAGTTAATTTCTCTTCTGATGCCAACTCACTAAACTTAATGTTTAGCCTTGGCTTTCAAGGTCACTTGACCAGCTCAACGCAGTGAGCTTAATAAATAACTATATATAGTATATATTGCCAATCCGGCCGGATGACAAAACTGATGAGACTTTCAGACATGCCAGAAGTGATCATAACCCAAAAAAATAGTTGAGCGTTATAGATAAAATGGCAAGACTAACTTTTTTTTGGAAAACTCACTCGAGATTTCAAAATTTTTACCACTTTTAAGAAAACTCGTACGGGGTTAATGTAGTTCAGATTAAAAACGTTTCGCCAACAGTGAAAATAAGCTGATTTTTATTAGCTGACTGCAATTTAAGGCCAATTGAAAAAATGATTGAAAAACTGACAAATTGGATAGAAAAAGTTTTTTGTTTTTCATTTATCCCCCCACACACACAATTCAAGGTAAACTAGAAAGCATGAGGGAAGTATTTGGCATATCGTATCCTAATTAAAAAGACCATATATTTATAGAAGGGCCTAAGTCTTAAAATGTGAAATGCATTCCTTTGACTGGTTTAGATTAGTCTGATTAATCAGCCCTATTGTAGCTAACTCGTGGCCCACATCTAGATTGGGAACAATTAAACTTCCGAGTAACCAACTCATTATTGGACCAAAAAGTTTAATTTAACACAAATTCAAAAATGGCAATCCCGATTTTTTCTGTTCAACCTAAATGAACAAAATTTTGCATATGGTCAGTTATAAATATTAGTTTTTCAAGTTGGAATGCATCTACGCCCTAATTTCTAATTAATTCGCTTTTGCAATTTTCCAATTTTGTTCAACACTCGATTTTTTTTACCTATATCTATGTTGTTGCCTATGTCTATGAAAATTACTACTGACAAGGGGCGCATAACTGAAAAGACCCTTCCACGAGGCAAGTGCAATTTCAAAAAACTTCCGGAAATTCGGATGACCTACCCTTTTAGGTCGACCAAATTGATTTTCCAAGCGATCCCAGAGCGCTATGAAGATACTATTTTGGAAAAATCAAAAACCAGGCCAAAATCAGGCCAAAATCTTCTAATTTTTATGAGGAGTTATAGTTTAATTGTTCCCTATTTGGTCTATGCTGACATCAGGAGATTGTTCATACGCAGTGTCCAGAACTGAGCTAAGAGTCAAAAACTGGCAGCTCGTGAGAATTATAAAAATGCCAAGTTTAAAAGGTTTTCCAAACATTTGGCAATCGTTGCATTTTTTTCTTACCATTTCCTCGACGCATTTTTGCATGAGAAAGGAGACAAGTATTGTACATGTAAGTACAAGAAGCGTTTTTGCGTACGCGTTTGAGTAAAAATAACCATGAATTTCGCAGATTTTGGCCAAAGGTAAATGCCAGAGATACATTCCATAAGATATTCTTCCAAGAAACCGAAGCAAAGGGTTCTCGAAAAAGTAACGCTTAAGAAAACAGTCTGCAGTCGAAATTTCTAGAGCACCAATAATTAGGAACGCAAGGGATGAAGATATATATCCCATATAAAGTGACGGCAATTCGGCAAATATCATGACTAAGCCAAAAGTTATGAGCAAAACACCTGATAAATAGTCTCCAATTTACCGAATACGTTTTGTTTCGATTTTCTTGTTTGAATAGTTGAAAAATGCAACAAAAAGCGAAGCTATAATACCTAAAGACAATTTTTCGATGAGTCATCAATTGAAAAATTAATTTGCCGAGCAGATTTGTGTAATTGCGGTATAAGAAACCATTCAAAAATTCCCGCTAATTTGCCGATGAGCTATTATGGCACTTACTCATACTTCAGTTTGCAAAAACTAATAGTAAGTTTCGAGTTAGAGGAATTGTTTTTTTTAAAGAAAGCAAAGGGTATCAAATGATCCGTAAAAAACTACTGTACTTGTCAAAATTTTGCAAATGTTTAATCATTTCAACCGAGCCAAAGAAAGGGTAATATTTTTTTTGTCCGATACTTTGCAAAACAAAGTGCAGCCTAATAACTCTGCCAAGCTTCTACGCAAGTTTTGTCATCAATTCTTTTTATCTAAAGTTAGCCCAGCCTAATTTTGCGCTTACACGTTCAAATAAGGATAACCGGTTGCTGTTTTAGTAACACAAAATGTTCCGAATCTGTGAAAATAGTTCAAAAATCACGATTTTTTTGAAAAAAAAACTTGAAAGCTTTTTGGTTCAGTTTTTCTTAAATTACTTTTTCAGGTCCACAATTCCTATCAATTGTTTTGTTGGAAGGGTCCAATGAAATGAAAAAATATTAAAATAATGAGTGGAAGTGATAGATAAAACAACGAACCCAAAAATTGAAAAAAGATTTTGTTTTGGACGTCAGACTCTTTTCAGACGAATGTCTAATGGACTCTAAAAAACCGAAACTTTCAGACATGTTTTTTTCGACAATGAGAGATTTTCTAAAGCTTTTCACGATTTACGACTAACAAGGCTTTGATATTATACCATGCTTAGACCCCAACGAGTTTTCCTTGAGGTAGCCAAAAGTGGCTGGAAAAATTAAAGAAAAAAACGGGCCCTACGCCATAGTTTCGGCCACCGAACAGAAGTGGCCACCGAACAGAACCTTGGAAATAGAGCACATCCTTTTTATTCAAATTTTTTCTGACCCAAACCGTCCGACCTTGAAATTTTGCTTCAAGTTTAGTGCTTAATAAGTCGTCAATATTGAAGCAACTCAATGGTTTCGGCTCAACGCAAATTACGTGTCGGTGGTTAAATGATTTTACCCCCAAAATAATATGCATAAAAAAAGTTTTATGCATAAATGCTGATTATAGTGGGAAAATGTTAATCATGATACTCCATTATCTATTACTAAAAAATTAATTATTCTTACGACTTTCGAAGAAAATGCGGAACTTATTTGCTTGCGGTGTTTTTTTTTCAGTCAGTTCTTACAAAAATTGACTGCGTAGTGGTAATGATCTGGAAAATTTCAGATTGCCCAGCAAGTAGGCTTGCCACAAGCCTAAAAGCGATTGGAAGTGCTCAATTATTAGTAAATAGTTTCAACGCGCGAACCAATAAGGCAAACTGTACCGCATTCATAATAATTTTAATCTGAATTGTGGCAAACTAATTGGTCAATTTAACTCGACTCAAATTTAGCCTTTTGTTTTTGACATTGGAAATAATTTGTCATCCCGGACTGGAGTTTTATGGCTAATAATCGATTATATTGTCGTTTTATAGTCAGTATCCTTAAAAATTAATGGAGTAGAATCAATTAAAATTAGAATATAGTTATACTATTTTTCATATCAATATAATCCATTATATAGATTATAATCGATTATAATGGATTTTTTGAGAAGTTATTGGTGAATTTTGCTTTTTTGCAAGTTATCTTACTTCTTGCTTAGTGCAGTTGCTACGGATTACCTTTCATAAACTTAAATTTTTCACTTAAGGTTTTATACATTTAAATTTCTCTACACTTTCAATTTGGCAGTTGAACATTGGATTCAACTGTAATTTTTTTTATCATAGTAAAAAAAACTACCATTCGCCCACCCCCCGCGTACTGCACCTCTCCCGCCCACTACCCGTCTCCCCTCACTTGAACGAGGGGGTATTTAATGGTTGAAGGCCGGGGGAATGGCTCTACGGGGGGATATGGTGGTGGGGGAAGAGCTGGGACATGCATAAACGTGCGTTTCAGGGATTTCAGAACTCCATCACCAATTTCTAACAACCCCTTGTTTAGGCCACCATCACCGTGTGGGGGGCAAGTAATTGGCCTGTTCATACACCCAAGTAGAGGGAGTGGCGGGGAGGTGGTGTCGAAACCTGGGGGGTGTGTGTGTGGGGGTGTAGATGAGGTGGAGGTAGGGCAGGTGATGTCATACTGATGTAATTTTGCTCATTTCTCATCCAAATGCTTTAAGAGTTCAAATAGCTGTAATTAATTTTCTGCAGAAAAAAATGGCCTAAAATAACTGATTTTATTGTCAAAATAATCCACCATAATGAATTTTTAAATATTGAAAATAATCGAGTAGAATCCCCTGAAAATCTATTTTCATGGTTGGATGCGTCATGACAATCGATTATATGGGTTAAATTTTTAGCCGATATAATTCATTATAATCGATTTTTTCCCATGAAACTCCAATGCGGGATTCATTAAAAGTTCATTAAACAAGGTAATACAGTGCTGATTTAAATTATCCGGACAAAACGAACAAAACTTGAATTTTCAAACGCGTTTTTCTCAAATTGGGTTAAGGTTAGACAAAAAGTGAAGAGGACAAAAGTTGCTTAGAATTTCACCAGAATTAATATGGTGCCATTTTTTCTCCGAAATTCTCAACAAAAATGGGTCATTTTGGCTTTTTTCAATTAATCAAGAATTACGCTGAAACTACTTTGTTAATTGATATGAAAATTATATCACAGGAAGCCTCTTACGCAGTTCAACAAAGTTTAAGCAGGGTTAAATTTCCAAAAACCAGTATAAATGAAAAAATTTTCACCTGATAGTCAATAAATGTGATTTTTACTATATAAAACCCAGAATCTCTGTTTAAAAAAAATTTTAAACAATTTGCGCAAATTTTTGAAAATTTAACCCCTCTTAAACTTTGTTGAACTGCGTAAGAGGCTTCCTGTGATATAATTTTCAAATCAATTAACAAAGTAGTTTCAGCGTAATTCTTGATTAATTGAAAAAAGCCAAAATGACCCATTTTTGGGGTAAAGTTTTTGTTGAGAATTTCGGAGAAAAAATGGCACCATATTAATTCTGGTGAAATTCTAAGCAACTTTTGTCCTCTTCACTTTTTGTCTAACCTTAAACCAATTTGAGAAAAACACGTTTGAAAATTCAAGTTTTGTTCGTTTTGTCCGGATAATTTAAATCAGCACTGTATTATGATAGAGTGGTCCCTTGAAAATAACTAGTGCGCAATAGGACATATAGAGCTCTCAAATTTTTCAATTACAAATTTGCCATTCAGAAAGAGGTCGCAGTATATAATAAAAAAAGTTTTGCTTATTTTTGCCGTAAGACTTCTTCCCTAGCCATTTTAAGGTAGAAAATTCAGAAAATTGCCAAAATTGAATCTTATGAAAAATAAGTTACCTTAATTACGGTTTTTACATAAACAAACAAGACTGCTCGTATCAGGGCGAAGCCTTGATAGTTTCGACTGCCTTTTAAGGTTTATGGAGCAGTAATATCATTAAAAAATTAAATGAAATAAAATAAAATGAATTTTTTTTTCTAAAATTTGAAATTTTTTATGTAAATCATCCCCCCACACTTCATATAGTGTACAAAGGATAGATTTCGTTCCTTGTAACAAATCAATTATGGCAAATAAGCTTCGTTCAGCCAAATTGGAACAATTTCTAAGACGGATTGAATCTCCGCTTACGCGTTAATAGCTCGAAATATATCGCGCGTTAATTGTCCCAAACTGGTCAAAATGGCCGAAATGGCAACCTTTAAACTCTCATAACTTTACGAAAAAAGATCAAAGGTGAAATATCTTTTCAAATTTAAGCCCAGGACAACATTACCTTTTGAATGATGAAAAAAAGTCCGTCAAAAATGGCTAATTAAAAAGTCGAAGTTTGTCTGAAGAAAAAAAAACCCACCCCGAGCACAAATATTCCGTTACTTTCATATCGAAAGTCGGAACAATAAGTTAAAAAGTGCAATTTTTTTATATAAACAAGGTAGTAATTACAATTTATAATGTGAAAAGTTTCTGACTGAACATAATTCGTGAGATTTTGTTATGAATAAACCATACACAATTTAGTTTTCAAATTATTCCATGCGAAATGCATGAGAGATCTGTGTATCACAAGTTGCTTTCTCGAGAGACCTATTTATTATAGTAGTAATTTAAACCATCAATATTCGAGACCAGTTGAGTGGCAATTGGAAGATTCAGGGCTCTGCCCTGATACACGAGCAGCCTTTTATTGTCATTAAAATCAGTTATTTCCTGTAAGTTGTTTGTTCGGGAAATCGAAGAAAACAGCGGACTTATAATACGAACCCGCATTTAAGCAAAGTGAAAACAAATCGATTATAATAGATTTTCGTGGTCTATAATGTTGTAAATATAATCGATTCCCATGTTACGTTCAGAGAACAAAGTTGGACTAAAAATGGATTTAAATCCATTTTTTCTCGCCAAAACAAAATGCATTATAATTCACTTTGAATCCAATACAATGGAATTTGTAATAAGTAGGAAATCACATTAAAATGGATTTTTTTTCACTTTATTTTTGTTTCGTGCGTCGTGCAAAATTTTGCAAGAATATCAGCATTTATCAAGTGAGTGATGCGGAAACTTTGCAAAGCGAGTGTACGGCCTGGCCTAATCCATTTCAAAACCTAAACTCAAATTGCAGAAAGATTCCGTTGAGCTCCCCCCTCCCCCAACGTTTACCCCTTTGCTCCCCTTCACTCCCCCTAACGTTTGCCCCTTTGCTCGCCTCCCCCCACTGCCCCCCTCATCTGATTACCCCCTGAACAACCCCCCTGAAAAAAAATATCAGAGTTAGATAGAAAAAAATTCAATTGAACAAGTAACCAACGTAACCAACTTTAATTTAAAACGTAGAAAAGACTTTATGTGCGTTGAAATTCGCATCTCAGTAAAGTGGAAAAAAATTGATTATAATTTAGTTTCATTGTCAGTGTCCACAAAAGTGAAAATAAATCGATTATAATGGATGAAAAAAGGATTTTGTTGCCTCGAAAAACAGTAATATTATAATCCATTTTTAATTGATTATAATCGATTTGTTTTCACTTTTGTGAACACTGACAAGGAAACTCAATTATAATCGATTTTTATTCATGGAACTCCAATGCGGGAAGTCGTTCAATAAATTTTAGTAAAACAGAAAAAACGCTGATACTGACAAAGTCTGGCAATTTTAAAACGTATATGTGTTTCTTCGAGAAACCGACAGATATACGCAGGTTAATTAGAAAAATCCGAAAGAATTATTTTAAAAAAGGTAGATCAAAAGCTGTTCTCAACCAACTTTGAAAGCTATGAAATATGTTAGCGAACCATAATTAATATCGCAGATCTTGAGCGGTCTAACTTTTTTCCAAAAAACTCAAATCGAAGTTAGGAACATATTGAAACAAATTAAATAAATTAAATGTCAAAAGAGTTCGTCTTTTTGAACCCTTCGTACCTGAGCTGTCAAGAACCCAAAATTATCCTTTATAATTTGGCAGCATGGTTGCTTATTTTTGTTCCCAATTAATTAGTTTAGCGGTTCAGTTATTTTTTGACAGATATCAAAACGCTTTGAGCGTATCATTCGAAATTTTAGTCAAAAACATTTGAGTTTTTCCAATTATTACATCCCCCACTCAATACAAAACCAAAATATTGCAGTGATGAGAAAGAATGTATGTCTTTGTTAAAAACTTTGCAAGGGGGGTTGGAGGGTATACTTGGAAAGAGTCAAACACTTTTTATGTTTTTTTATTCCAAAAAGGACGTTGTAATCTCCGCACGGCTAATTAATTTTTGAAGATGCATGTGTATTATGCGTATACTACACATGCGTATTATGAGCATGTGTATCATGTACCTAGTCCAAACTGATAAAAGCGACCCATGGTTGAATAATAAGACGTCATTTCGGAGTATTCGAACAGTTCGGCATTAACAACTGCGAATAAAATTGTGAAACCAGAAAAGAATATTAATAATAATAATGTTTTGTGTTTGAAAATAACTGATAGTACCAGTAAGAATGATGGGAAAATGAGATAGAACTGTTCTTCAATTGAAAGTGACCAGAAATGTACAACTGGAGATTGGTCAGATCCCTTGTCAAAGAAGTAATTAGATTCTACTTTCATCTCGTGCCAGTTCTGGTAATAAAATGCGGATGCGATAAATGAAGACCTGAAACAGATTCAACAAGTTAGCGCTGTGCGTGTTTGGGTGGGGCGTGTGAATTCGAAGGTTCGTCAATTGTCTAGGAAATTCAAAGTCGCTGATCTAACAAAAAGTGCATCCTAATAAAAAGTGCATATATTCTTGCACCCAAAGCCTTGATTAAGCAATTCCAAATTGAATTGAGACACGGTAATTGATTTTAAAAGCTACGTATAAGAGCTATTTATAAGAGCTATGTCCAATTCCTCAAAACTTTTGATTTGCAGAGTTGCACATTTTATAAAATATGTCAATGTTCCAAGTTATTTCTGTCATTTTTCAAACAGTTCCACGCTTCTTAATGGGCCTTTAAACAGTTGCCGGTTTGGGTTCGTCATGGGATCGTATATTTGTAGGTTTAGAAGCGGACATGTGAACAAATTTGAACGAGATTTCTACCCTAAAAATGTCTTTAAAGCTGTTTTGAGACAGGGATTGAGTAAACTTAATTTCCTACTCCCCATTAGGAGGCTTCAATTTAATGAAAACCTTAATAACTAGCTAGCGAAGAAAGATCATGAAATTTAGAAACTCTCCCAAAAAGTTTTGAAACTGACCATATTTCACAAATTTATAAGGAAATATTTGGCTTGAAGTCCCGTCGGCTCGATGTCTGGCACCCTCAGCATTCATTTTTTTCTGCTGTTGAAGATAGGGACGGAATAGAATACTTTTATTCTAGTGACGGTTTTTATTTCTCCAAACTATTTTCAAATTTTTCATCTGGCAATTTTTTTGGAAATTTTTAAACAGAAATCATGGATAATCATAACTGTTGATGGATAAATTATAATATTTTGATTTTAGGACTGCTTTTTGACGACTGTAATTCATATTGTTATAATTAATACGAAATATGTTTTGTCCTATTAAAGCGTGAGCGTTATATTAAATCAATCTGTTAAAATTGGAAGCTGCTAGCCGCTTCTTCTTATTATTAGGCTATCTCAAAATTTTTAGTAAGCGTGGGAGGGGAATATCAGAAAAAATGAAAAATTAATCAAAAATTTTGTCATAATTTTTTAGATAACTTTTCAAATGAATTACCAATTTAAAAGATTTTGATTGTGCTGAGAATTTATTTGGAAAACTCGGGACTCCATTTTGATACGATCAGTCTTGTGATGATATCATAGAGTCTTTATCATGTGAAACTTTTCAAAAAATTCAGAAGGACTAAAACAAGCAGTTTGTGGTGGACAATTTTGAAGGGCAGCTGGGAACTACATGAACAGAGTCACCTCTAAACGAACCAACTGAATTTATTTATCGGTAAAAGTGATAGTCAAACGTACGTTGTTATTCACTAAATCTAAAATGGAATATACTTGGTTGAAAAACTGGTGTGTAGCTCAAATTCTTACCACGCCAAGATTGGCTTCATAACAGAGCACAAAATGTGTCCGTTGGCATCAGAGTTTGACAGACACATAGTTCCATACATTAATTATATTTAAAGGCCCATGTGAACAATGAACAACAATCACCCCCAGAATAGACCAAGTGAATAATCCCCCCCCTCTCTCTCTCTAAAAGTAAAAGACAAATTCAAGCAGTAAGGCCTGCATGTACTATGCTCAAATCTTATTGGCTGAAAAAATTACTATAAACCAAGTTAACAAACCCTATGGCCTGCAGTTACTATGATTGGCTGCAAAATGTTATTTAGAACCAAGTGAACAGACTCCCTTCTAAATTGATTTAGGGGGGAGATTGCTCACTTGGTCCCACTTCGTTACATGTGAAAGATGATTGATATTTTAGTAGCCCCCTCTAAGGTACCTTGGAACGAATCCCGCCCCATTTTGTAAAAGTGGGAAATAGTTAAAGAAGTTAAAGAGATCCAATAATTGTAAAAACTTATAGGTAAATCTTTGTTTTAAACTTCCACAGACAATGTGCTCAAAACTAGCATCGTAACTAGGTTCTTAAAATAAACTGCTACCAAGCGTATCGAACCTGTGTTTGCGGACGTAAAATGGTAATTCGTTGAAGCGATACATCAAAGCAGTAACTTGAAGAACGCAGGCGGATGCAGGAAAGAGTCTTAAGAAACGCCGGTAGTAAAAGTTGAGGAAAATAGACGCAATTCCATCTGGAGTGAATTTGTGAAACTCTGGTCATCGCAATAAAGTACGATTACATGAGAGCTTCTTCAAAACCCAAAGCTGGGTAATTCAATTAAGTAGCGATTTTAAACTGGGGAATATATGATTTTTGCAAAAAAAAAACGAAAAATTTCATGTTGTTTTTCGATTTTTTCATCAAAACTTTAGCATGCTGCTTTAACAGACATGACATCATGCCAAAAAAGTCGTGTTTAGAGATAAATTTCTGAAACATTTTGGGTCTAATTTTGTCGGATGGGGTTTCTCTGACCCGAGCTCTCCAAATTCACGCCACTTTTGTTGCTTGCAGTTATTCGTGTGAGTAAGATAGAGCAAATCAGAAAACCAGACAAAACGAAGAAAACATCAACACCAATGTATCCATTGTTAAACATTGGGAATTTGCAATGGAATAGAATTACTATAAGACATGCCAAACCCCTGATGGAGTCCAAATGCTTTCGATAGGCAAACTTATTGTTTTGCTGCTCTAACATGATGCTTTTAAATCGGTTATGTGTTTTTTATTCAGTTTCGTCTTGAAAATAGTGCTAGTAAAACAGTGAGATTTACCATTGTGTAATTGCATTTAATACACAAGCGAACCGATAAACATGTGAACTGAGACTGTTCGCAAATTAAAGCATTTGATACATTCAACTACCAGAATTCAAGCCTGTTATACTTGTATTTATGACCAAGTCTTTTTGGCTCTTCGTTTCAGTACAGTTAGAGTTCTTAAAACAACTCTTGGTTGATAATTGACGAACCCAGCAAAAGATATGAGCATACGAAAACTGCAGAGAAGCGGTGAAAGTAGCCTTCAGATTTCAATTGAAAAGTTTGGTTACCCTTGTAATGCTTAGTTAAAATCTAACATGCTGGAAAATGTGCATGTTAGAATTCAGGAAATCATTTTTGATATGACATGAAAGTGACTCATTTTGAGCTTAAATTATTGAGAAAAAATTATCAGACGATTTTTCTTGGTTATTATAGAGAGTTGTTTTGAAATATAATTTTGGAGTCAAAATCAGCATTGAAGAGTCTTTAAAAGTACACATAGTTCAATTGATCACAAAAATGCATAGAACTTTTTTGAGCCAGAGTGCTAGCTTGAGGGCAAAGTCAAAAGTCTTTTTGTTCCGACTTTTGATACGAAAGTGACGGAATATTTGTGCTCGGGTGGGTTTTTTTTTCTTCAGACAAATTTCGACTTTTTAACTAGCCATTTTTGACGGAATTTTTTTTATATCATTCGAAAGGTATCGTTGTCCTGGGCTCAAATGTGAAAAGATATTTCACCTGTGATCATTTTTGTAAAGTTATGGGGGTTTAAAGATTGGCATTTTGGCCAATTTGGGACAATTAACGCGCGATATATTTCGCGCTATTGACGCGTGAGCGGAGAGTTAATCCGTCTTAAAATCGTTCCAAATTGGTTGAAAGAAGTTTATTTGCCATAATTGATTTGTTACAAAGAGCAAAATTTATCCTTTTATATTTTGTATGGCGTGTGGGGTGATGATTTTAATAAAAAATTTCAAATTTTAGAAAAAAAATTTTCATTTTATTTTTTCTTACATTTAATTTTCTAAGGATATTACTGCTCCATAAAACCTTAAAATGGAGTCGGAACATTCAGGGCTTCGCCCTGATACGAGTAGTCTTGTTATTTTTGTTTTAAATCAAAATCAAAATTTATTAGATTGAAGATGCGCACATGTAATAGGTTTGCCTGAGGTATGCTAAAAAATAGGTTTGCCTCAGGTCAATCTGGAACAACTTTTGAGCCGGATGATAATTGATCAAAAATTGCTGGTTGAAAAACCACACCGGAGCATAACTCAGTTCTTCAGTAAATACGAAAGTAGTGTACGAATTGATGAACCAAAAAATTTATCTATTATATATAAAGTTTTGATTTTGGGAAAGACAGATTTGCTCAGAATTTTTTAAAAATAGTTATTGGCATTACTTTATGTAGATTAAAAATCAAATTCAAAGATTTCAATGTTGCACTTTGTTGGAAAGCGTTTTAGCTACTTATTTGTAGACACGATTTACATCAAAAAATATTTCCATTCAGCTAAAGGAGTAAAAATGTCGTTTGATTGAATCCAGAGACATCAAGCTTGATATTTAGCCAAAACTTCTCCTATTTTCTAAAAATTCAACTGGCAATTTTCTCTTAGTTGATTTTTTCTTAACAACAAAAACTTTCGAAAAATTTATGTCGCGAACAAAAATTGATGATATTGTTCAAGTTATCAGTATGGTCTCAAAATTAGAAAAAACGAGCAAAGATGTTGGATTAAGCAGACCAGGGTTGACCTCCATAGACCAAAAATGCTAATCATACAATTCCACAAACTAAGTCTATGAAAAAATACTAGTCATACAAATTTCATACATTTTGCTAAAATGGTGTCGTCGAATTTTCGAAAAACTTTTCTCGTTTTGAAATAAAATTCGGTGTATCGTACTAAATAAAAAAGAAAAACTAGAAAAAGAAAAGTATTTTTGAAAAAATTTTTTTTCAACCGCAAATTGTTTTTTGTTTTCAAACAAACATTTTTCGAAAAAAAAATTGCATGCAAAATTATTTTTTAGTGCGTATAACGTAGTCTTGGATGTACCAATATTGGTTTTTTTCAAAAACGCTTAAAACTCCTCTTTCTTTTGTTTGACATTTTTTTGTATGCCTTGATCAATGTCTGGTAATTGAAAAATTCAAATTTTAGAAATAATCATCTTTGAAAACTTTTGCCAAAATTTAAAAGTTCGTTACTTTACTTATATTATTTGTGTGAGACACATTTAAAACATTTCAGGCTGTTTCCAATGCATTTTTAATGCGAGACGGCCGAACCTTTGGTTACTACATTTGAGTAACCTACGAACAAAACCAAAAAATTTTGAAAAATTAAAATGCAAAAAATCAAAATTTTTGGTTTATGGAAAAATGCTAGTCATACAATTTCCATCTATGAAAAAATACTAATCATAGACCTTTCATGCAATCTTCTGTACTTATGGAATTGCATGAAAAGTGTATGATTAGCATTTTTTTTCATAGATGAAAATTGTATGACTAGCATTTTTGGTCAACCCGCGTAGTTGGCCAAATGCCCTGGTTGACAAAACTGCTTGTCATTCAATTTCATATTTTGAAAAAAAAAATGAATACCAATAAATCTCAATCAAAAATATAGAATGAAAGAGTTGCACAAAATTAGCATGATAAGCAATTTTTCTATGCTATGGAAATGTTTAATAGACATTTTTCTGATTCTATGAAAATGTACGACATGCATTTTTCCATGTTTTTTTTGTGTTTTTTTATAAATATGTGTTTTGCGAAAAATGAGAAAACAAATGAGAAAACTGATAGCTAAAACACCATTGAAATTGCAAATTAAACGACGCTTTGATGGATGCCAAGTAAATTAAACTATTAAATTTCACACAGTATTGTGACAAAAAATTATTTTGTGTAAATGGCAAGAAGCTTCTTTTTCAAAAAATCCATTCAAAAGGGGGACCTCTTTTGGGACAAATTTAGCTTTATTGTTTTTTTTTGTATAAACGTTATCAGACGTCAAAATGTTTTCGTTGTGATTCTTGATTTGTTTTGTGCAGAAAAAGCTGTATGGACTGAATACGTTATCTGCAAAAATTTCAGTTTAAAATTCTTTTTAGGAGTTTTTTTTTGTACAAATAACTGGTTAAGCGACTAAATTGAGAATTACAATTTTTTCGTTTGCTTTTATATTTTCTAATGAAAAAAGCGCTTATCAAACAAGTTCCATAAAGGAAAATTGTATGGTAAACAGTTTTCCCATACAAAACAAAAACATGTTTTTGACGAACAAAAGAGCTCCATTCAGCATAACGGAAATAATTTTACTCCAATTGACCTAGACAACAAATTTGATAAATTTTAGAGTTTTTGTCGGCGTGGAAGTACATGCTTGTGATACAAGTTTCAAAGAAGCGTAAATATATGAGCAGCATATTTTCATAGACTCGATTAAGGGAATTAGAATTGTATGATACGCATTTTTTTTTGGTTTGGAGGGCAACCCGGCGAAATTTTGCTATATCTTCATGGGCCTATAGACACCATCGTAATAACATATTTCTAAATTATACACCCAAGACTTCGATAACTTCAAGGTGATGTAAAATGATGATAAACACGACATAAAATGAATTTTGCTTGCCAGCAGAATCATATTTAACGAATGTAAGAGACCAAGGCAATTAATTTTTTGAGCTATGCAGCTCGCTCTTTGAAAAGAAGAATAACAAAATTTTTATTTGGGTTAGTTGGGGGAGCTCAATTACTAATCTAAGAATGGTAGCCAAAAACGTACAAACACCATGAAATTACGAACGGTTTTTGCTTTAAAAATGTTGATTTGGATTATCATTGTTGTGAAAATACTAATATTTCAAAAAAAGAAAACTTGAAACATGATTCGAAATCGTTCAGGTCGAAACATGATTATAAAAGTTTCAAGTCAATTGGAATACAAAGCTTAAGACTCGCACAACAAACCCATATATAACAAAAGGAACGCAACCTTTAGTCCCCAATATCAACAATTAGGTCTTACTACAAACTTTTGCTTGAAACAAATTTTTGACATTCAGAAAATAACGACTAGATGCTGGGCACAATTTTTCGTCTGTTACGAATCACGTCTTTTAGGACGTGTTGCCTCATTTGAAATGCATGGCATGGCTAACATCAAAATTCAACAAATTTCCAAATAATTGTGAGACAATTTTAAAAATTTTAATAGCAAATTTGTATTTTACACCAATCTTATTAGAGTGAGGACTAAGATACTAGTTGCTAGCAAAAAATCAGAATTTTTTTTGTAAAATTCTGAAAAAATAAAAATGCTGAAATTGCTCGAACAGTTATAAAAACAGTTTGAAGAAGAATTGACATAATTTTGTTCAATCAGTCTTCCTTATATATTTTTAGAATCTAATTTTAATTTGGATGCAAAAGCTTAAAATAATGAACAGTTGAGCCATACAATCTCAAGATAGAGGGTATCAATCTTTAGAATTTCTTTTGCATTAAATTCAGGGCTGGGAAAATACTTTAGCAGTTAAAACATTTTGAAATATTTTTGCAGCTATTAAAAAAAAATTTTTTTTCAGGCCTTTATATCTTTTAGCAGCTAATTATTATAAAATTTTGTATTCAGAGTCACTGTGATTGCATCATTTCCCAGAAATTAGCTGCTTAAAAAGCCGAAGCAATCAGAAAATTGTATTAAAAGCTAAAACTAATTTCCAAACCCTGATTATAATGAATACTATATTGTGGAACCTTTGATTTTTCTACCCACAAAATCAATTTGTAGTAGATGTACAGGTTGTACGGCTCACTATATCGTGGAATAAATTTTAAGGTCAAAGTAATTTCAGTTTTAGTTCAACGATTAAATTTTTATGTCTTTTAGTTCAAAAAAGAACTATTTTTTTTCTTTAAGTAGAGCTGAATTGGTCATAATATTTTCTTAAAGCAGAGTAGTCTGATCACAATGCTGCTATCTTATAAACGGATAGTTTTTTTCTCCTGGGTTTCGTTGTCATGTCAAAAGTGCTTGTATCAGGGCAAAGAAATAAATAATGAGATTGTGTCTCTGGGACTTTTTCAGATGAAAAAAGAACTCGATGGACATCTTAGACTGTACAAAAAATGCTTCAAAATCTGCCAGTTGGAAACATCTGAAAGTTATCTAATTTAGTTATAAAAAACAGTTAGTATACATATTTCGTAACTTCATTCGGAGCCGAAAACAAAACCTTCTGAGAAAAAAAACTAGGTTTCAGTTGTTAGTTGCAAAAATACCTAATTAGTTCAGAGATTGGAAGGCTCCACTCAATTTTTTGCAAAAACTCAACTATTTGATTTCTTTGCAATGATGTCAGTGGCACAAACATCTGGTTAAAAAAAATTTGATATGAAATTTTTGAATTTTAAGTAGCACCTTTAACACAGAAGCTTTACTAGAAATCATTTTAAGAAAAAATTAAGCTAAAAAAGTACTTGGTACAAACCGAAAAATTACATCTACAAAAAATGTATACTTTTGTCCCAGAAGAAGCTCAGAAGCGGCCTTAGCAAGACTTGATAATCTCTGCTAAGGGGAAATGGTTGACTTTTGCAATGCGAAAGTATAGCTGTAGTTATTAAAAGTTTTCCAGCTAAAAAAGTTTTAAATCAAAATTATACGACCCATTTTTTCTGAAACAGGCAAAAAAACATAATATTATATTTGCCCAAGAAACAACGCAACAAAATGTGAAGAAGCCAATATAATATTAACACAACCAGTTTAGTAAAAAAATTATCCAAAATCAGAGTTGACAAACTTACAAACTAACTACACAACAACTTTAAATTATATTACAAGGAGCCCATGTAAAGCTGGAGGTATCTGCTTAACTTTTTCCGAATATGTGGTAACGATGCAAAATTATATGAAAAAAATCAAAATTTAAATATTTGGATTCACATAAAACCTTAGTTGCTTCTCTAATGAAATAAGTAATCGGGAATTTTTTTAGAAATAGGAAATTTCCCCCTCTACATACATTTTTCGCCAACTTTTAAGGAGTAGCTATTTATGCACAAACCTAAAATTTCAGTTTTGGAAAAATATTTTTCGAAGAAAGACAAGAAGTTTCGAAAAACACTCAGAAACATAAAACTTGAACTTTCTGGGGGCCTTAATTCTTTGTGCAAAAAATTTGGGCCTAGACCAAAATAAGAATAGAAATTTCTACGACCCATCCCTCTCGAAACAGGAAAAATAATTTAAAAATTTGGACTTGAAACTACGAAACATAAGCTGACTAAGCCGAAATAAGTTAGACCCAACCCATATAACCGAAAAAAAAACTCAAAATTGAAAAAAAAGAGTTGGTAAATTACAAATTACAGAACAGTTTTCATAATAGTAGGAGCCGATCTGAAGCTGGAAGTACTTGTTAGACTTTTTCCGATCTTTTTAAACTGATGCAGGATGAAATAGGCAAAATTAAAAAAATGGGCTTCAACCGAAACCTAAGTTATTTCTCTAATAAAATGTCTCTAATAAGTTTGAAATTTTTGGGACAATGGAATTATCAAAAGAAAACCAAATTTTTTCCTACAAATTTTTAGGCGTATCCGCTTATTAGCCTAGGCTTGCACAACCTCGTGCATCGATTATACTCTTGGAATCAAAGATGATTTCCATAGCGAGGCATGTCTCGTGTGAGTGAAACTTAGAAAAAAAGCAACGTCTGGATGTAATCTTGTGAAAGCGATGCGTTGATTGTTCCGCGGGTCGTGATCTCAATTTTGATTTTGGATCACTTCAGAGAAAAGCAAACGTATGACCAGGGTGGATCTAGATTTTTCCTAAGAGGGCGGATATTTTTCTATAGGCCGAACGTTTTGAATTTCCGAGTCACGATAAAAAATCTATTCCTCTCTAACTAATCTAACTAAATAACTATTCATCTAACTAATAACTAACTAAACAAGACTGCTCGTATCAGGGCGAAGCCCTGAATGTTCCGACTGCCTTTTAAGGTTTATGGAGCAGTAATAACATTAAAAAATTCAATGAAATAAAACAAAATGAAGTTTTTTTTTCTAAAATTTGAAAACTTATATGTAAATCATCACCCCACACGCCATTTAAAGTACAAAAGGATAGATTTTGCTCCTTGTAACAAATCAATTATGGCAAATAAGCTTCTTTCAACCAATTTGGAACTATTTCTAAGACGGGTTAACTCTCCGCTTACGCGTTAATAGCGCGATATCGCGCGTTAACTGTCCCAAATTGGCCAAAATGGCAACCTTCAAACTCCCATAACTTTACGAAAAATAATCACAGGTGAAATATCTTTTCAAATTTGAGCTCAGGACAACAATAACTTTCGAATGATATTTAAAAATTCCGTCAAAAATGGCTAGTTAAAAAGTCGAAACTTGTCTGAAGAAAAAAAAACCCACCCCGAGCACAAATATTCCGTTACTTTCGTATCGAAAGTCGGAACAACAAGACTGCTCGTATCAGGGCAAAGCCCTGAAAATTCCGACTGCCTTTTATCGTTTATGGAGCAGTAATAGCATAAACAGCATAAAAAAATTGGATCTACTTAACAATCTCCCCCCCCCCCTATTGTATCTACAAAAGAAACCCCCCTTTCTTGACAGAGGGGCGGAGATTGTTAAGTAGATCCAAAAAATTAAATGAAATAAAATAAAATGAAAAACTTTTCTAAAATTTGAAAATTTTTCTATGAAAATCATCCCCCCACACGCCACTTAAAGTACAAAACAAAAGATTTTGCTACTTGTAACAAATCAATTTTGGCAAGTAAGCTTCTTTCAAACAATTTGGAACGATTTCTAAGACGGATTAAATCTCCGCTTACGCGTTAATAGCGCGAATTATATCGCGCGTTAATTGTCCCAAAATGGTCAAAATAGCCAAAATGGCAATCTTTAAACCCTCATAAATTTACAAAAAATGATCGCAGGTGAAATATCTTTTCAAACTTAAGCTCAGGACAACAATGCTTTTTGTTTGATAAATAAAATTCCGTCAAAAATGGCTAGTTAAAAAGTCGAAATTTGTCCTAAGAAAAAAAACCCACCCCGAGCACAAATATTCCGTTACTTTCGTATCGAAAGTCGGAACAATAACTAAATAACTATTCAACTAAATAACTAACTCTTCCTCTCTAACTAAATAACTATTCAACTCAAGCGTAACATAGGTCTAACGACAAAAGAGCGCGTTCGAAATGAAAATTGTCTTCTAGACTAACCTGTCATTTAGGCATTGATACTGTGATTGAAATTATCAGTTGCATAAATCGGATTAATGCAAAAGGTGGGGGGTTTGTCACAAAAAATCAGATCGTAAGACTAATCAGTAGGCTAAATGAATGTAGCTGCCTTATCCGGCTGGTCAGCTACGCCAGATTTCCAGCTTCACGTCATTTTTTAAAGTTGTGATTTTTAAAGTTTTCAGTAACGTTTTCATTTTTCGTCCTTTTCTTCTTTCAGCTTATCTTATTGATCTCCTTTATTCCCAACAGCTTCAAGTTGTGGTAGTCATTCATCACTGCTCGATTCTCATTTTACCTATGCTTTTTTGGGCCGTATCATAGATGACGCTGACCGCGATTTTTTTATCCGCTCTTCTTCTAGAATTCGCTGTGCCTGGTCTTGTTGTATCTGGTCCCTCAACTCTGTGGTTCGTTGTCAGTTTTTTTAAAGCTGCCGCTGTCTGTTCTGGCAAGTGTATTTTTGCTAAGTAATAGAAGAGTCTGTCTTCTCGTTCGATATTGCCCGCAAAAATCTGTCTGAGGTTTTCGTTGTTCGTCCTGAACGTAACGTGGTCGCCGCTGTTTCTTCCTGTTTTGTCTCTTCGTAGTCTTAAGTTTCAGTCCTGAGGCGTGTCTCATCCGAAAGATCTTCCTCGCTCCCATATCAAAGAGTCCTCACTCATGTTAGCGAAGCTAGAGTCCACTAGTTTTGCTGGTGGTGAAACGGTGTCCGCCGTTTGATCCATGATCGGCGTTGGGCTTTCGATGATGTGCCTCAATTCCTGTCTGCGTGAAGCATTTCGCTGTCCCTCTGTTTAGCGCTTGCTGTTTGCTTAAAGCGGTTTGATAAAAAAAATGTTTTTGACAACTTCAATCATTCTTTTTCTTTGATTTGCATGAAACATATCTTTATCATGTATTTTTTGCGTCAAACTGCTGGTTGTCGTCTATGTTTTTATCTTCAATGGACAAAATTTGTGCGGACGCTTTCAATACTTTCGTATAGTATTGACCAATTGCTTGCACGATTTCTTTTTTCTTTAGTTGTTCAGAATGCTCTGGAACAATCTTTTGTGCTTGTTTTTTTTTCACGTGTATTGTTTGTTCTTAACTCGAGTTGGGCAAAAAACATCAATTCTTTCCATTCCGAGCTATTGAATGGTGACGACTTTAGATTCTTACTGATTGTGGCGCAGGGTTCGCTTTTTGGGCCTGATTGTTAGTTTTCAATGTTTGTGCGACCACCATGTTCTATCGGAAGATGATATTTTTTCCAATTGTCTTGGTGAGTAGCATGGAAAAGTTCAACGCATCCGTCACTGAGGATATGGCACACTTTTTTCATCGTCCCTGTAAGAATGCAGTCTCTGAGTTTGCGTAGTGTCCTATCACTCAAAGCGACTAAGGGCTTACGGATGAACATGCATGATAATTAATTTCCAGTTTGTGTCCGATTTTGAATTGGAAGCAAAGAGTTTCCGCTATCATTTTCAGCTAACAGGTTAACCGTTGGACGATTTGCTTCAAATTTTCCTTGACCAGGTTTATATCTAAATTGTCCTATCAAATTGTCCTATCATTTTCAGCTAACAGGTTAACCGTTGGACGATGTGCTTCAAATTGTCCTTGACCAGGTTTATATCTCTTGTCTGCGTTAATGGTTTCTCCACCCCTTCTGTTTAGCACTCGTCATTTTTTATGCAAAACGATAAAAAAGTATTCATAACTCTTTCAATTGTTTGTTGTTTTTCACTTGCATGCAACATATTGCTATCAGATATTTGTGAGTTAAATGACTGGTTTTTGCCTGCTAGTTTATTACCAATGAAAAAATTTAATGCGTCCATTTTTAATACTTTCGAATTGTATTGAACAATTGCAAGCTCATTTTTGATTGTTGTACAAAGTTGAGAATGTTTCGGAACCTTATTTTGTAGTTTTTTGATAGTTTTTTGCGTGTATCGTTTGTTGTTAATTCGAGTTCCACAAAAACAATTGCCCCCTCACACATTTAGAGCTTATGGTTTTTTTGAAGAAGTTCGAGATAAGTAAACAACAAAACCTATCTTGCTACCCACCATTTGTCCCAACTCAAAGTCAAACGGAAATAAACGATCAATCCAATTTGTCAGTCTCGACTGATTTGTTTCATTCGATCAGTGTGATTTAAGTAAAGTTAGTAGCGTTCTAAAGTCGTTGAGCACTGTAAACTTTTCCATAAAATGATCACTGGAAAAGTTCCAGTGACAAAAGTGCGCTCAATAACCCTTCCTCACCGCAAGCATCCGCATAGAATTTCGTTCTATTATCGGGGCCAAATCGGAGTTTCGGAATAAGAGTGGTTTTTTTCCCTGGATTTCTCCTAGTAGTCGTCGAGCTGTAGTCTTCTCAATCGTAGTCCCTGCTCAGAATGAACTCCATTTCCCTCTATGTATTTTTTCTGTCCCCTTAACGTTTTACAAGCAAGGTTCACAAAAGAATCCTGTGTCCCAACTAAGTCCCAAGAATGATAGTTTATCATTTCTTCTCCGTGTTTGCGCATTCCTCCTTTTTCGCTCCTGTTTGATCTCAATGTCCTTTCAGTGATCGGTATCATTTCGTTGCTTCTCCGACATTATTAGTTTGCCAGATAATTCCTTGTATAAACAGAGTCTTATATAATAACTTAATTTCAATTGGTCCAGTTCGTATTTTTTCGCTTGTTTATGAGAGCAATTTATTGGATTTCCGACAAAAATGGTTTTCGAGCGGTGCCATTTCAACCGTGATTTGGTCTTGTGTTCTTAAAGCCGCTACTTATTTTTTGAATGAGTGATCCAATTCCAATTCAAATGAACCTTGCTGTTCTTCTGTCATACAACCCAGTCAATTTTTACCCAATATATTAAGCGTTCCACTAAACCAATGCTGTGATTATCGTTTGGCCGTGCAATGATTAGTTCCATTTTGTTGTTGTCGCAAAGTTCCGTGATGACTTCGATCGAAATTTCGAAAAGATTGAAATAGCTTAAAAGATTTGCACAATTTTTCTTTTTTTTTCTCGTTTTGATGGGCCCGGCAAAATCCAACAGGGTTCACTAAATTTTTTGGTTCTTTTCAATTCGAGCGAGTGAGTAGTCGTTTTAGATGGTTGCTGATTGTGGAGCAAGGTTCGCATTGCTCTGACTTATTGAAAATGTTTCGATGTTTGTGAGGCCACCATGTTCGATCTGAAGCTAATAACATTTCCAAATGTCATGGATGAAAAGCATGGAAAACGTCAACGCATCCATCTCTGAGCAAGAATAGTATTGCTACTTTTTCATTCATGCACACGCAGCGTCCGTTAAGGTGGTTCTGAGTTTCCTGTTTAAAATGCATTATAGCTTGATTTCGAATTTGTACATCTGCAAGACATTGTCTTGTGTATCCGACTCTGTAGGACATCCCGATCTCTGTTGGTATATCCCCAGTTTCCAGTTGTGTGTTTCTATAGTTTTCAGCTAACATGTTGACCTTCGGACGATGTGTCCCGATTAGTAGTTGAGTTTTTCTCTCTTGTTTGCGTGAAGGGTTTGTGTATCCCTGCTGTTTAGCTTTCGTTATTTGCTTAAAACGGTTCGATAAAAAAATAAAACAGTTCGATAATCCTATGTTGTGATTATCGTTTGGCCGTGTTATGATTAGTTCCAATTTGTTGTTGTTGCAAAGCTCCGTAATGGCTTAGATCGAAATTTCAAAAAACGTTCTATAGCTAAAAAGATTTCCACATCTTTTCTTTTCTTTCTCGTTTTGATGGGCCCGGCAAAGTCCAACAGGTATTTATTTTTTTGAATCAATTTTCAGTGAACCAAAAGACGTGGTTCACTGAAGAAATTTTTTTGTTCCTTTCATTTCGAACGAGCGAGTAGTCGGTTTAGATGGTTGCCGGTTGTGGAGCAAGGTTTGCATTGCTCTGAATTATTGACAATGTTTCGATGTTTGTGAGGCCACCATGTTTGATCTGAAGCTGATATAATTTACAACTGTCATGGATGAAAAGCATGGAAAACATTAACGCATCCATCTCTGAGCAAGAAGGGTATTGCTATTTTTTGATTCATGCACACATAACGTCCAACCACTGTTCGCTAAGGTGGCTCTCAGTTTCCGGTTTAAAATTCGTGATAGCTTAATTTCCAAAAGGCGTTCCACTAATCTCCAAACAATTTTATTGATTGTTTTAGAATAATCAAAATGCTCTGGATCAGAATGCTCTGGATAGCTTAATAGATTAAAAAATGTTTTTTTTTAAAAAAAAAAAAACATTTTTACTCAATCTTTCTCGTTTATTTGCATAAAAGACATCAATGTCATTTATTTTTGCCTTAGACTGATGGCTGTCCTCTACTACTTTATATCTCCAAATAATGTAATTTGAGCGGACGCTTTCAATGCTCTCTCGAATGTTAACGAGTAACAAGAATGCTCTGGAACATTTTTTTTGTTCAAGTTTGTTTCGTAAATAGTTTGTTCTCAACTCCCTTGTCATACGTTTAGAATTTGAGGGCATTTTGAAAAGAATTTATGGATAAGTATTTAACAAAATCTATCTTTGTACCGGCCATGTTTTCCAACTCATGGTCAAATTGAAGCAAGTGGTCAACCCATTTTGTCATCCTCGACTTATTAGTTTGTTTTCTGACCGGTGTAAATTATACTCAGTAGAGCTCTAAGGTCGGCAAGCACTGTGGAATTTTCCTTGCATATCATGATATGCTCAATAACCCTTCCTCGCTGCGAAGTTTTGCGGAGGATTTCGTTATTTTGGCGCGGCTAGATCGGAGTTTTGGATTATGAATAGTTTGTTCCCCGGATTTCTCCAGTAATTATCAAGCTGGTGGTCTCCTCAATTGTAGTCTCTGCTGAGACTGCTGTAGTCAGCTTAATCGTGCTTCGGACTGCAGTTTTCAGTGCCGCTATCTATTCATATAAAGTTTGATCTAATTTACACGAGTCTTGGCGCTCATCCCTCATGCAACCCAGTTGGTTTTTATCCAATTTAATAAGGCGTTCGACTAATCCTGTACTGCAATGGTTGTTTGGCGGTGCTACTTTTGGATCGACAATTCCGTCTAAGTAATGTGCTACGCAAATTGTAACAGAATTTTTTAAAATTGGTTCACTAAAATTAATTCAATTCTTCCCACTCCGAACAAAAGATTAGTGGTTTTAGATTCGCTTTTAAGTGGTGAACAGGATTAGTGGTGGATCAGGATTTGCTCTTTGGGCCTGGTTGTTAGTGTTTCAAGATTTAGGCGACCACCATGATCTATCTGAAGATGATATTTTTTCCAATTGTCCTGGATGAGTAGCATGGAAAAAGTCAACGCATCCGTCTCTGAAGTTATAGCACACAAAGCCTCTTTCTATGTGTTATTTAATTCATTGATAATATTGTTCCAAAATGTTGCTTTTTCCTTCGTCCTCGCAAGGATGCAGTTTCTGAGTTCCCGTAGTGTCCGATCCCTGTCCGTCAAAGCGTTTTTGAATATGTACGATAGCTTAGTTTTCAATTTGCCCGTCAGCGAGACGTTGCCTGGTGTGTCCAACTCTGTAGAAGGAATGAGTAGGACATCCATCTCTCTGTTGATACATCCGCTCTTTCCAATTGTGTGTCTAAGATTTTAAATCAACAGGCTGACCCATGGACGATGTGCCTCAATTTGTAGATCACCAGGTTTTTTTCAAAGTATGTGTCAAGGGTTTCTCTATTCCTTCTGTTTAGCGCTGGTTATTTATTTGAAACGATTCGATAAAATTTTTTTACCAACTTCAATCGTTTTTTTCTTACTTTTATGAAATGTATTGTTATCGTATTTTTTGCCTTTCACGGCTGGTTGTCGCCTACTAGCTTTCACCAAAAGAATGAATTTTATTTTCAATTATTTCCTTTTGACTTGGCCAATTGCGAATTCGTCCTAAAAGTAATAGAATTTTAGGATTGTTCTAGAACATTATATTGTGCTTGTTTGATGTATATCAGTTGCTGTTATTTCTAGTTGCGCGAAAGCATTATCATCCTTATACTTTTAGAAATTAGGAGCTTTTTCAAAAGGAACTTTGAGATAGCTAATCAACGAAACCTGTCTTTGTACCGGCCAAGAGTTTCAACCCAAAGTTAAGCGGAAGTGAACGGCTAACCCACTGTTGTTTATTTCACTTTGTTTGTTCTGATTTGCTTTTTCGATTGGTGTGATTTACGTATACTCAGTAGTGCTTCAAGGCCAGTAACCACTGTAGTTTTTCCCTAAAAACAAAACCGGAAGTTCTATTGTCGGGCGGGACTAGATCGATGAGTTTCGGATTAGCAATTGTTCAACCCCCGGGCTTCTCAACTTATTTGTCAAGCTGGTGGTCTTCTCAATTGTATTTTTTGCTGAGACTGGTCTCCATTTCTTCTCTAGGTCTTTTTTCCTGTCGCCTCACCATTTTACGAGCAAGGTTCACAAAAGAATCCCATAATACCGTGTTCTATCTGTTTGAGTATCCATTGTTTTGTCTATGTCCCAACTAAGTACCACGAATACTAGTTTTTTTTCATTTCTTCTCCCTGTTAACGCATTCCTCCATTTCTGCCCCTGTTTGATCCCAATTTCGCTTCAATAACTTGCATCATTTCGTTGCTTCTCCGACGTTAGTGGCTTGCCAGATGTTTCTTTGTGTGAACAGGACTTGATATAATAACACATTTTTAATTTGTCCAGTTCGGTTTCGAGCTTCGGTCTTCTGCTTCCAAAGTCTGTATCTATTTATTTAACGCAAGATCTAATTTAAATGATTCTTGCCGTTCTTCTGTGATATAAGCCAGCCAGTTCTTACTGATTTTCATTTTTCTCGTTGAACCTGCTGATCTACCAGGACAATTCAAAATGTCTCATAATTTTTTTTTTTAATTTACCATTGAAACCTTATTGGGTTTTGGCGTTTTTTTGGTGGTTAAATTTTTTTTGCTGATTAAAAATTCGAGAAACGGTCTACGGCCAAAAAGAAGCACACATCTAACCTTTTTCCATTTTGATGGGCCCCGTTAAACCCAACCGAATTTCTTCATTTGGTTCACTAAAATGATTTCAAAATTTTCTATTCCGAGCGAGCTGTTGGTGTTGTAGATGCTAACCTACTATGGAGCAGAGTTTGCATTTCTCGGCCTTATTGATAAGGTTCTGATGTCTGTGAGGCCAGCATGTTCTTTCTGAAGCTGATATCGTTTCCAAATCTTCCGAATCAGTACGTACGTGGCAGATACTCTAAAGATGATAGTTTTCTCCACCTTGCTGCTTATTTTTCGTACCTGCAAAGATGCACTCTCTGAGTTACCACAGTGTCCAAACACTGCTCATCAAAGTGGCTATGAGAATATTGAATATGCGTTATAGTTTGATAATCAGATTGTGCGTCTGCGAACTCTCGTCTATTGTATCCGACACTGTGTACAAAGGAATGAGTAGGACATCCGAGTCACTTTTAGTTTTTCACCAGTTTCGAATTAAGTGTCTCTATCATTTCAGCTAACAGGCTGACCGTTGGACGATGTGTCTGTATTCGTAGTCAGCCAGGTTTTTCTCTCTTGTCTGTCTAAGAGGTTTTTATGTCCATTCTAATTGCGTATTTTTTCGTTGAGCGGCTGGTTGTCGACTTCTAGTCTACCCCAATGAATGAATTTTTTTTTAGAAAGCTTTCAATAATTGCGAATTGGATTTGCCAACTTCATGCGCTCTCTCGAATTTATTTTGATTGTTCAGAATGCTTTGGAACAATTTTTTGTAATTGTTTTTTGTTCGCGTATATCGTGTGTAGTTAATTGGAGGTGGGCAAAAACGATTTCTTCGTCACACTTCTAGAACTGACGAACTTTTTCAAAAAATTTTTGGATTAAATAATCGACAAAACCCACCTTGGTACCGGCCATGTGTTTCAATTCAAAATCAGACGGAAGTAAACTGTCAATCCAACCTGTCTTTCCGGACAAATAAAGTTATTCGATCGGTGTGATTCAAGTATGCTCAGTAGCGCTCAAAACTTGGTAACAATAAAAAAAATTTTTCTAACTATAAACGGAGGTGTTCCATTGACCAAACTAATTTCAAAAATCTTTCTTTGCCGGGACTTTCCGCAGAGGAATTCGATCGGTTTTCGGGGTCAGATTGGAGTTTCGGATTGCTAATTGTTTTTTTTCTTGGGACTAATGTAGTCGTCGAGCTTGTGGCATTCTCAATTGTAATCACCGCAAAGACTGAATTCCCTTTCCCCTCCAGGTTTTTTTCTTCCGCCCATTACCATTTTACGAGCGAGATTCAGATAACAAGCCCGCATTCTATCTTTTGTAGTATCCTTTGGTCTGTTTAAGTCGAACTACGTACCACGAATGCTAGTTTGCCCATTCTTCTCCGTCATCGCACTTTCCTTTATTTCTGCTTTTCTTTGATCCTAATGTCGCTCAGAATATTGTGTCTTTTCATTGCTCCTCCGCTTTTAATGGCTTGCCCAATGTTTCTTAGTCTAAACATAATTTGATAACTTTAAACAGATTTAATTTCATCCATTTTTGGTTTTGGCTTTTATTTGAAATTGTTCTTCTGGATTTCCAATCAAAGAAGCGTGCTTCAAGCGGTGTAAACCAAATGGTTCTTTGGACCATGATTCTCAATGCCTCTATCTAATCATAAAATGAGTGAACTATTTTGAATGATTCTTTGCATTCTTCACTCATACAACACTTTTGGATTTTACCCAGTTAAATAAGGCGTTCCACTAATCCTATAATGCGATGGTCGTTTGCCGGTGATACTAATTCGTGATGGTTTTTCCCGTTAAACATGATGCTCGATCTACCCGTAAAGGTCGCGGTGTTCAAAAATTATTTTTGAACTCACCTAAGAAATTTAAAAGCACTTTTGACATTTGCTTGATTAAACATTTTTGTTTTAGGAATATCAAGAAACTATAACAAACGATCAGAAACGAGCTTAAAAATTGCTTACTTTTTGATGGGCCCCACAGAAAAACAACTGGGTTTCGATAATTGGATCACAAAAACTTTTTCCACTTATATCATTCCGAGCGAGCACTTAATTGTTTTTTTTTAATTTCTGATTGTGGAGCAGGGTTTGCATTTCTCTCAAACAATGGTAATGTTTTGATGTTTGTGAGGTCACCATCTTCTGAACTGATATTATTCCATATTTCCTGAACGTCATTGCATCCGTTTCTGAGAAACAAGAGTATGGCATATTTTTTGTCCTGGCTAATGAGGCCTCTTTCCACTTGGTAGTTATTCCAAAGCTAATTTCCCATATTATTTGTCTTTGTTCGTACTTTGATTCCGAGCCAACAATTAGTCGTTTTTTGATTGTCGGTTGTGCAATAGTGTTTGCATTTTTCTGAAAAAATGATAATCTTTGGATATTTGTGAGGCCACCATATTCTGAGCTGATATTATTACCAATGTCCTGAATGAGTAAACGGAAAACTTCCTTGCATCCGTCTCTCAGCAAAGAGAGTGTGGAATTTTTTGTCCTGTTACATGAGGCCTTTTTCCTTTTGGTAGTTATTGCTCGCTCGGAGTGAAAGTAAGTGGTATGGCAACTTTTTTCACCGAGGTTATTTTCACCGAGCAAGCAATTAGTAAGTTTTTTAGTTACCCGTCGTGGAGCAGGGTTTGCATTTCTCTCAAATAGTGATAATGTCTCGATGTTTGTGGGGCCACTATGTTCTGAGCTGATATCATTCTCAATGTACTTAATGAGTAAATGGAAAACTTTGATGCATCCGTCTCTGAGCACAGAGAGTATGAAATTTTTTTTTCCTGACACATTAGGCATTTTTCCAATTGGTACTTATTGCTCGCTCGGAATGAAAACAGGTGGTATGGCAAAGTTTTTGATCGAGATTATTTTCATTCCGAGCGAGCAAGTAGTAAATTTTTTAGCTACCCGTTGTGGAGCAGGATTTGGATTTCTCTCAAATAACGATAAAGTGTCGATGTTTGTGAGGCCACCATGTTCTGAGCTGATATTATTCCCAATGTCCTGGAAGACTAGCAAAAAAAACTTCATTGCATTCGTCTCTGAGCACAGAGGGTATGGCAACAAATCTGCGCTGGCACATGAGGTCTCTTCCCAAGTGGTCGTTATTCCAATGCTACTTTCCTATATTCTTTTGTCTTTGTTCGTATTTTCATTCCGAGCTAGCAATTAGTCGTTTTTTTTTAAGTTACCAGTTGTGGAACAAGAATTACATTT
Organism: Symsagittifera roscoffensis; assembly: GCF_963678635.1. NCBI lineage: Eukaryota > Metazoa > Xenacoelomorpha > Acoela > Convolutidae > Symsagittifera > Symsagittifera roscoffensis. Next base: position 37,271,881 of record NC_087066.1, read on the forward strand.
CTCTCAAATAATGATAATGTTTCGTTGTTTGTGAGGCCACCATGTTCTGAGCTGGTATTATTTCCAATGTCCTAGACGAGTAGCATGGAAAACGTCATTGCATCCATTTCTGAGCACAGTGAGTATGGTAACTTTTTTGTCCTCGCACATGAGGTCTCTTTTCATTTGTGAGTTATTCCAATGCTATTTTCCCATTTTATTTTGTCTTCCTTTGTCTCTGAGTGCAGTCTCTGAATTCCCATAGTGTCCAATCACTGTTATATAAAGCGGCTTTACGTTTTTTGTTTAAAATGCGTGATAGACTAATTTCTAGATTGTCCGTCAGCGTGACATCCTCTGTTGAATCTGACTCTGTACACAAAGAAATGAGTAGGTCATCCCAATTGCTGTTGAAATCCCTTTATTTTCATTGGTGTGTCGCTGTCTTTTTCAGCTATCAAGCCCCCCCCCCTCTCAGGGATTCGAACCCCTGCCAACCCAAAGGGTCCCCCCTTTGGTACTTTTTAAGAAATCCATTTTTGGCTGACCGACCCTAAAATTTTTCTAAAGGCGCCTTTGGCGCCAATATATACTAAATTTGAGGGGGAGTGCTCGCCAAAAAAATGCGTTTTTCTTGTCAAAATTTTCCAAAAAGTGCCCAAAACGGCTTTTTCGACCTGTTTTTTCAAAAAATTTCCTGCGGCGCAGAAAGTTTGGCCAAAACAAGGTCTTTTTACTGCTTTGGGAGAGCTCGGAAAGTAAATCTGATCGACCTAAAAAAAGGTCGTCAAAATTTTCGAAAATTTTTTGAAAATCCGCCCCCCCCTCGAGAAAATCCTAGATCCGCCCCTGAAGTTGACCACTCGACGATCTGCCTCATTCCGTAGTTGACTAGATTTTTCTCTCTTGTATGCTAAAGGGCTTCTCTGTCTCTTCTGTTTAGCGCTGGTAGTTTGTTCGGGTCGTTTCGTTAAGAAAAAAAAAACGTTTTTATCAGTTTCCACTGTATTTTTTTTGCAGGAAACATGACGATATCATATAATTTTGCGTTACACCGCTGGCTGTTGTCTGCTGATATATCACCTATGATTGTATTGTGTACGTACTCTTCCAATGATTTCCAGTTGGACTAGCCAATCGCGTGCTCGCTCTCAATTATTTTAGTATGTTCAAAAAGTTGTTCAATTTTTGTTCATGCTTGCCTAGTATTTTGCGTGTATCTTAAGTTGTTTCAAATTGCGCAATTAGAATTCTGCATCAGATGATGAGGATTTTGGGATAGTCTACGAAACGTATCTTTGTACTGGCCATGTGTTCTAACTCGAAGTCAAAAAGAAGTAAATGGTCAATCCCTCTTTTCAAGCTCACTTGATACGTTTTTACGACTGATGTGATTCACGTATGCTCAGTAGCACTCTATGGTTGGTTACCATTTTAAATTTTTCATGTACAAAAAATAATAAAAAAAGTTCCATTGACCAAACTACGGTCAAAAATTCCAATTCCTTAGTGAAATATTTCTGTTTGCAACAAACTAAGTACCTAGAGGCAATAAATGCCACCCGATTTGGTTTTTGTTCCAGAGCGCAACACATTATATTGGTTGATGCATCGCATGAAGTAGGGGTTTCCTTATTTTGATCATAATGGTTATATAAAAGGCAATTTTTTTTTAAATACTGGAATAAGCCATGAAGGATTGTAGTTGTTTTTGGCTTTTTGTATTAAGAGTTTTGAGGCTGCGTCAGTTTTGCTGCTCAACCAATTAACCTCCTCTACTAACTTCGAACCCCAACATTTCTATGTTTTGTTTCATAAATTGGCATATTCCAAAGCTTGCGCGAGAATGCTCCAAATCCAATCGTTCGAGACACGACTCTAGTTTTGTAACGTGTTACCCCTGGTCGCCTTTATTCACAATGGGAATATCGTTTAAAAAGGATTAGTGTATCTTGTAAGCCGAGAGGGCCTTATCCGGTGTAAAATTACCGGCATATCGGTTAGAGCATAGTGTTTTGTTTGGAACTGATACTTGCCAGTTCTTTTGCTGTCATAATATTGAAATTACTGTCGGACGTGATGACCGGATGCATCGGAAGTTGTGAATAGGCGTACTTGAGTTCTAGTTTGGTGAAACAGAAAGTATCAGTTTCGACCGAGTGACAATGCAACCGATGAGATTCTCAAAACTCTTTATCTGGCAGACGTTCTCATGAAACGCCTTGTTTAGAACTGTAGAAGCTACTGCGGGTGTAATATTTCGACCCCGTTTAGCCCTGCTTGTTATCGGGGATACGAATTTTTTTATTCTGTCATTCGTATAACTTCTTAATATTCTCAACTTTTTGTGGACGTAAATTTTTTTTACCATCTTGTGCAAAATGATTGGAACGCGTCTATCTTTTGGTAAATAGCTGTGAAGTTCTGATAAAATTATCTTTACAGATAAAGCTATTCGCCATTTCTAACCGGGTAAACAAGTCTTTTAGTTTTTCCCTAGGTTCAGCTGCATCTCATATTCTTCTAGAGACCTTTCCATTAAATTACGAGGCTCGCTGTTCATTTGGATGTCCTTTCTTCTGTCATCCAGAGTCCTAGTTTCTGCAAATACTCCTTTTTCAAAACTGTTTTCAGAATATTGTTGTTATTCTGATCTGGATCCCAAAAAGGCTTAGTGCATGTTTCCATTAATTGTTCGACCATCCAATTTGGAACTATAGTCGCGACGCTTCCATTTTACGCAATGAATCTAAAATCTAGTTCCGCAATCTTGATCCGCGAAAACACCCAGTTCCCCAAAAACACACTGTCCGCCGATGAGGAATCTCCGTATGGTCAGCGATGGCATTACTGTAATCGATTCTACAGGAAAACCCTTCTATATTTGATTCCTGTGCTTCTTTCCCGATGATGTTTTATCCGGTTTCTGTTTCCCATAAGAAATCGTCGCTTGTTGTCCGTTACAATCTTCGTTTTACGCACCTCGATAAAATTGTTTTTTTTTATCGCGTTCTACAATTTTTCCCATGGCGGAGCCAGAGGATTTGTGGTTGTTTGACCCTTGTGAGCCATATTCTTTGTCCGCACGTCTTTGTCATTTCTATTCGCTGACCTTGTTTCTGCCTGGGGCTGCTCTCTTTTCGTTTTCTGTCGAACAACGAAATTTTTGCACTTCATGCAGGGCTCTCCCGGATATGCAATCGTGTCTGTACTGAATCTTTCGCGAGTTTGGTTCCCGTTTTTCTGGATTTTTGCTAGCTCTACATTTTGTGCCATTGTTTTTACAGCAATTCCTTTTGTATATCGCAGTTTGCCAGATTGAGTGTAAAGAATTCAGATAAGGATTTGTGTTCTGACCCTCATAATTTTGACTTTGAGCTAAGTAGGTCCCTTAGAGTAGCATCGAGAGTTTTACAGGATTTGTTACCTGTCTAATCTCTGAGTAGAAGGGTAAAAATATGGATATTCCGATGGGGTTTGAAGGTATCTTTCGACATTTTCTACAAACTCATGGTTTTTACACGTTTTTCCTTGATTTCGGCGTGCTTTGCCAATTCATTCTTAATTCATTTCCCAGTAAAAGAAATATGTGTGATTTTACTCGTCTGATTGCTACATCCAAGGAGATGTTATTCATTGCGACGCCATTGGCTTTGATCCGTTGAAAATCGTTTTCCCATCTACCTCTTAGAGCAAAGCTTCGCACTTCTCGCTCCCGAAATGCTTTTTGGGTCAAATTTGCGTGTTTTAGTTCTTCAGTAGGTCTTTCTGAAATAATATTTCCGTATGGATCGCCTGTAAGAGGTCTTCCAGATCTTGTAGTGCTAAAGATAGCCAGTGCTACATGATGCTTCCAATTTTGCCATTTCTTGGGAGTTTCCTGTGTAAGCCTCTCCCAGAACTCGTTCCAGAACTCAATTCACTGCTTTCAGGAAAGTGCTATTAACATCGGAAAGAGTCGCCGGAAAGTTTTATTTTTACCGGAGGTTCTTTTTCGTGGTGTTTTTTTTGTGTCCATTGCCGCTATGATTTCGATATGCCCTCTCTCATTGTTTTGCGTAATTTCCTTATTTTTGGTCAAGGGGTTGTTTTTCACAAGTGCTTAAATTTTTGTAATACTTCCCGGTATAACCAGAATTAGCTTAAACTTATCTTTGCAACAGTTTTCTTTTGTACTTTGTTTGCTAAGCGTTGAAACTGAGTTTGGCTCTGAAGAGCTGTAAATTTTCCAATTCTTTAAGCAGCGCAGCCAAAACTAACCTGCAAAAAAACGTCTTTAGCCGAATTTCGAATTTTCGGACAGTTTCAATCTAAAAATTACCTTCTCTGGCAAGCGTTTACACCTCAAAAATTTTTTGGAATAATTTTAAAATCAGTCAGCAAGGAAAATTTCTAGTAAATTTGTACCAGAAAGGCTCATATGATGGGTAAGAAATGTCTCTTGAGGGGGTAAGGAATCTACCAATCGCCCAAATTATTTTGGTGCGTGATTTTAATAGAAATGAACCAATTAGACTGAAAACATGGGTTCTCGAGTTTCTTTTGTTGAAATAAAACGAACTTTGCACGACCATTGTTGCGACTAGATCTTTGCGCGAGTCATGTTGCATTTCTGTGCAACCCATGTTGCCACTTTGCGCAGCCCATGTCGCAACTCTGCGCAACCCATGTTGCAACTCTGCGCGACCCATGCGGAGACTTTGCGCCACCCATGTTGCAGCTCCGGGCGACTCAAGCCTCATGCGAGAGTGCGGCATTATGGTCGCAGAATGTCCGTAGGGTCCACTCCAGCTCAGTTGTCTTAGGGTTAATTCCTGCTCAATTAGAAGCGAAATTATCTATTTTTTTTTCAAGGGTTAGAGATTGAAATTGAGCTACCTTCCAGTGTTAATCGAGGTGCCTATTGTACAGTTATAGGGCTAAGAACTTCAAAGTCAGTAAATGGTCATCCTGGAATCACCAAGGTTTAATCTTCCACTTTTCAAATTACTGTTTTAAGAGGTCCTACCTACCAAGTTTGATCCGTATCATTTAACTACTTTCCGACATAACATATTTTTAAGATCCCAAATCACAGCTTTCGGGAAAGCGCTACAAACACCGGAAAGAGTCGCCCGAAGATTTCATTTTCACCAGTGGTCTTTTTTGATGTGGTGTTTTGTGTCCATTGGCACTATGATTTCGACAGGCCCTCTCATTGTTTTGCGTAAACTCCTTAATTTTTGGTCTAGGGGTTGTTTTTCAGAAGTGTTAAAAACTTTTGCTATGATTTTCATTATAATCAGATTTATTATAACGTGTGGTGTCATTTGCTAAAATTTCGATTTCGTTCGTTTTTGTGGGAACGATGGGCACGACCAAAAGCTTCCACAAAACGGTAGCGGGACTATTTTTTCGGTTGAAGACAAAATTAAGGTTACAGTTAGTCTGCGGTTCTAAACTTCAACCTCTTTCAACTAGAGGTACACTATAATTTTCCCATCGTCACTGGTAGTTGCTAAGTTCTGACTGGGTGATTTGACTTACCGAGAACTGTTATCACTTGAGCCCGGGTCATATTATCTCTAGTACCGTGTCAGGTTCAAAAAATTGGCATTCCTAGTTCCTTGGGGTGAGGTAGTCTACTTTTACATTACATGGATTTCTGTGTAGAAGCATGGCTGCCGGGACCAACTTGATTTGTGATACAACTTTTATGTCTGACTGTTCTGATAAGAAATCTTCGATATGTGCTGTGTTTTTCGGGTTGGTCAGTTCAATTTATTTTTTTGTTTCTTAAGAAAAAAGCAGAATAAACCATACAACTCCATGTCTATGCTTCTGAAATTTAATTTTAATTTCAGAATTAAGTTTAATTTTAATTCAATTATATTGTCTGACTGTTGTTTTTCGATGATATCAGATGTCCGTTGTTTCTTGGAGATCAATCTTATGTCTTTTTCTGATTTTAGAGATGTACTAAAGCATGGCTTCAGAGACGAACTCATTGTTGCTCACCCATCCACATTTTGATTTACTGTCTTAAGGGGTCCTAACAACCAAGTTTCATCCGTAACATGTTACTACTTTCCGACTTATCTTACTTTTACGGTCCCAAATCACTGCTTTCAAGCTTTAGTAACACCGGAATGAGTCACCGGAAGGTGTTATTTTCAACGGAGGTCTTTTTTGGGGTGGTTTTTTGTGTCCATTGCCGCTATAACTTCGATACGCCCTCTCACATTGTTTTGCGTAGCTTCCCAGTTTTTGGCGTAGGGTTGTTTTTGAGAAGTGCTTAAAGCTTTTGCTACAAATTTCGTGATAACCAGATTTAGTTCAAACATTCTAACGTGTGGTATCATTAGCCAAAATAAGAACTCCGTTTTTTTTTTTGCGGGAACAAAAAAGAGCTTCCATAAAACGGGAGGGGGACCATTTTTTCAGGTTGAAGACGAAAATTAAAGTTGCAGTTGGTCTGGGGTTCTAAAATTGAGCCTCTTTTAACTTGAGCTACACTCTATTTTTTCCCATGCTCGCCAGTAGTTGCTAAGTTCTGACAGGATGATTTGATCTACCGAAAGTGGTTATCACTTGATCACGGGTCATATCATCTCTAGTATCGGGTCAAGTTCAATAAATTGGCATTCCTAGCTCATTGGGGGTGAGGTAGTCTAGTTTTACATTACTTGGGTTTCCGCCATAAAAAGGACTACTTTATTAAAAATTCGAACTATTTTGACTGTATCTATGCTTCAGTTTTCCGTTGTATTTTCTTTGCTAAGCGTTGAAACGTAAACAACAGTACAATTTGCAATTCTAATTACACTGCATTCAAACTTTTAAAAAAATTAACCTGCAAAAAGAATTTTGTAGCCAATTTTTGAAATTGTGGAAGGTTTCAATCTGAAAAGTGTCTTTTCTGGCAAGCGCTTGCATTTCACAATTTTTCCGATAGTTTTAAGTTCGGTCAGCAAGGAAAAAGTTTCTGAATTGTATCAAAAGGTCTCTTTGGGTGGTCAAAGAAAGGTCTCCTCAAGAAGAGGACATCTACAAATCGCCCTAAGATAGTTTGGTGTGTGGTTTTTTTTCTAACACTAATGAATCAATTAAACTCAAAAGATAGGCTCTTCAGTTTTTTTGCCAAAACAAAACGAGCTTTGCGCGACTTTTGTTGCGACTTTTGTTGCGACTAATGCTTCGCACAAGTCGAGTTCTAACTCTGCGATACCCATGTTGCGACTCTGCGCGACCCATGTGGCTACTTTGCGTCAACCAGTTTGAGCTATATTGCTAATTTGGGCGACCCAAGCCTCAAGGTGTTTTGGTCGACTGGAGTTTTGGTCGCAGAATTTCCTTAGGGTCAATCCCAGCTCAGTTGTCTTACAGTTAATTCCTGCTCAGTTAGAAGCGAAATTATCTATTTTTTTTTCAAGGATTAGAGAGAGAAATTGAGCTACCTTCCAGTGATAATCGAGGTGCCAATTATTCAGTTTTAGGGCTAAGAACTTCGAAGTCAGTAAATGGTCATCCTGGAATCACCAAGGTTTAATCTTCCACTTTTCAAATTACTGTTTTAAGAGGTCCTACCTACCAAGTTTGATCCGTATCATTTAACTACTTTCCGACATAACATATTTTTAGGGTTTCAAATCACTGATTTCAGGAAAGCGCTATAAATACCGGAAAGAGTCGCCCGAAGATTTCATTTTCACCAGTGGTCTTTTTTGATGTGGTGTTTTGTGTCCATTGGCGCTATGGTTTCGACAGGCCCTCTCATTGTTTTGCGTAAACTCCTTAATTTTTGGCCTAGGGGTTGTTTTTCACAAGTGTTAAAAATTTTTGCTATGATGTTCATTATAATCAGATTTATTATAACGTTTGGTGTCATTTGCTAAAATTTCGATTTCGTTCGTTTTTGTGGGAACGATGCGCACGACCAAAAGCTTCCACAAAACGGTAGTGGGACTATTTTTTCGGTTGAAGACAAAATTAAGGTTACAGTTAGTCTGCGGTTCTAAACTTCAGCCTCTTTCAACTAGATGTACACTATAATTTTCCCATCCTCACCGGTAGTTGCTAAGTTCTGACTGGATGAGAACTGTTATCACTTAAGCCCGGGTCATATTATCTCTAGTATCGTGTCGGGTTCAAAAAACTGGCATTCCTAGTTCCTTGGGGCGAGGTAGTCTAGTTTTACATTACTTAGATTTCTGCAATAAGAGGGAGTACTTAATTAAAAGCTCGTACTGTTTTGACTCTGTCTTTGCAACAGTTTTCCTATGTACTTTGCTTGCAAAGCGTTGAAACTGATTTTGGCTATAATCAAAGTAAAACTTCCATTTCTACATGCTCCGCAGTCAAACTTTGAAAAATAAAGCCGCAAAAAACCTCTTTAGACAATTCTTGGATATTTGGAAGATTTTTGGCAGGCACTTACTCCTCACAATTTTTTCCGATAATTTTTAGTACAGTAGGCAAAGGACATTTTTTTTATTGTACTTAAAGGGCTTTTTGGGTGACCAAAGAATGTCTCCTGAGGGATCTACCAATCGCCCTAATTTAAGTTTGGTGTGCGGTTTTAATAGTATTGAATCAAATAAACTCAAAACATGGGCTCTTCAGTTTCTTTTGCCAAAATAGAGCGATTTTTGCGCGACCATTGTTGCAACTCTGCGAGACCCATGTTGCGATTTTGCGCGTCCCATGTTGCGACTCAGCGCGACTCATGCTGGAATTTTGCGCCACCCAATTTGAGCTATGTAGCGACTTTGGGTGACTCAAGCCTCATGCGGGAGCATGGAGTTTTGGCCGCAGAAAGTCTTTAGGGTCACTTCCTGCTCAATTTTCTTAGGAACAAATCCTGCTCAGTTAGAAGCGAAAATATTTATTCTTTTTTTCAAGGTTTAAGGATAGAAAATGAGCTACCTTCCAGTGTTAATCGAGGTGTCTATTATACAATTTGAGGGCTAAAAACTTAGAAGTCAATAAGGGGTCATCCTAGATGCACCAGCGTTCAAAATTCTGAATTTCATGTTACCTCCTTAAGGTGTCCTACCTACCAGGTTGCATCCGTATCAATTGACTACTTTCCGACTTAACCTATTTTTTAAGGTCTCAGTTCACTGCTTTCAGGAAAGCGCTATTAACATCGGAAAGAAAGCCGGAAGGTTTTGTTTTCACCGGAGGTTCTTTTTCGTGGTGGTTTTTTGTGTCCATTGCCGCTATGATTTCGATATGCCCGATCTCATTGTTTCGCGTAATTCCCTTGTTTTTGGTCTAGGGGTTGTTTTTCACAAGTGCTAAAAATTTTTGCTATACTTTTCGGTATAGCCAGATTCAGTTCAAACATTATAATTTGTTGTATCATTAGCTTTTATTTTAACTCCGTGCGATTTTTTTGGGACCAACAAAAGGCTAAAAATTTTTTTAGTTGAAGACAAAAAAATTTGGTTGAAGTTGGTCTGGAGTTCTAAATTTGAGCCTCTTTCAAGTAGAGCTACACAATATTTTTTTCCCATCTTCACCGGTAGTTGCTAAGTTCTGACTGGATGATTGGACCTACCGAGAACTATTATCACTTGAGCCAGGGTCATATTATCTCTAGTATCGTGTCAAGTTCAAAAAATTTGCATTCCTAGTTTCTTGGGGGTGAGGTAGTCTAGTCTTACCAAACTTGGATTTCTGCAATAAGAGGGACTACTTAATTAAAAACTCGTACTATTTTGACTCTATGTTTGCAACGTTTTTCTGATGTTCTTTGTATGCTAAGCGTTGAAACTGAATTTGGCTATAAACAGCAGTAGAGTTTCCAATTTTTTATTAAAACTAACATGCAAAAACAATACGTCTTTAGCCAATTTTTGGATCTGAAAGTTTTCGGCAAGCCTTTTCGGCTAGCGCTTGCCCTTCAATTTTTTCCCCGATAGTTTTAACTTCAGTGTGCAAGAAAAGGTTCTTTTAAAAGTATGCAGTAATGAATCAATTAAACTCAAAATTTGTGCACTTCAGTTATTTTTGCCACAATTAAAACAAATTTTGCACGACCATCGTTGCGACTAATGTTTCGCGCGAGTTATGTTGCAATTTTGCGCGACTCGTGTTGCGTCTCTGCGCGACCCATAATGCGACTTTGCACGACCCAATTTTAGCTGTGTTGCCACTTTGCGCGACTCATGTTGCGACTTAGCGCGGCTCAAGCCTCTTGCGGGAGTGTAGAATTTCGGTCGCAGAAAGTCAATTTCGGCGACTAATTTTGGTCGCAACACGAGTCGCAGACCCCGGTTCATCTTTTTGCATGCATACTTGCACTATGCCGTGATGTGATACTATGTTATCAAATGTTGAGCAAGGAATCGCAAAGGATGCTTTTGATCAGAAATTCAACAAAACCAATTTTCCTTTGAAAATATTTTATGTTCGATGCGTTTAGCAACTTTGTTCTTGTTGTTGTTGTTGTTGTTGTTGTGGCTTTCCAGTAGAGTACTGGTGGGAATTTCTTCCACAGAGTTTATAATATTGTCCAGTTATTTTTGCACGTTGTGCAGTCGCAGCATATCTGCCAAGTGCAGAGGTTGAGGGTACTGTATTTTTCACTGTAGAATTTCCACATAAGAGTTGTGATGCGCTGTTTGAGTCCCTGTTCTATCCTTAAATTGACTAAATGATCAACTCTATTTGCAACTCTGGTTGTACGAAAAACGAATTCTCCCCTGCGTTTTTCTGTTCGAGTTTTGGGTAATTTGAAGGGCTCTTATCGTCGGTCAAGGATATTGTTAGCTGTGGGAAGTGGGATGCTGTGGTGTTCGTAGTCAGTGCGGAAATTTGAAAGCAAAAGTAAGTCATTGGTCTGTAGGAACATTGGCAGAGGTAAAATGTTGAGCATTCTAAGTTGATCAGTGTATTTTTGGCAGCGTTTTCCACATATCCACTTTACTACATTCTTTTGAAAAAATTCAAGTTTTTGTAGGTTTTTTCTCAGAAAGTTCGCACAGTGACATCCGTAGGTTAGGACTGGTAGTAATATCGATTTGTAGAGACCTAGTTTTACAAAGGTGTTGAACTTATATGCTACATTTCGTCTTAGACTGAATAGTAATTTGTTTGCTTTCTTTAATCGTTCGGTTAGATGAGTGCTCCAACTAAGATCTCCTAACATGCGAATACCCAGATCTTTTGTAGATTTTGGCTGAGGTACACGATTTCCGTTCAAAAATAAATTTATATCAGCACCTCTAAAGTTTATTTGAGCGCATTTTTCGAATGCCAGTTCCATGTTGTTTTGTCTAACCCAATCTTCAATATTGCTTAAGTCAAGTTGTATTTCATCTTCTTTGCGTCCAACAGATAGAATTTTTAGATCGTCAGCAAGTATTGAGGGGTCACTCAAGCGTAGGACTTCAAGGAGATCATTTATAAAATCACAGAACAGGAGTGGGCCCAGGAGTGAACCTTGGGGTACCCCGCTGGTTATTTCGAGGACGGTGGATGTGTAGAAATAGACCCGAACAAATTGCCTTCGGTTTCTGAGATAGTCGTAGATGATTTCGAGTAGGCATCCACCTACACCAATATCACTCAACTTTTGGAGTAATAACTTGTGGGGGGACTTTATCGAAGGCCTTGGAGAAATCAGCATAAAAAGCAATGATCTCATCATGGGGATTTTCATCCAGGGCTTTGTAGTTTCGATTTAGGAATTGGAGCATTTTGCTCATAATGGAGCGTTTCTTCACAAAACCGTGTTGGTTTATGGAAAGATGGTCTTTAAAGTGCTCGTGGAGTGGAGAGTACATGCATTTTTCAAAGATTTTGCTGTCAATGTTTAGAAGGGAGGATTGGGCGATAGTTTTCAACATCTTTTGGGTCGTTCTTTTTGTGAATGGGTGTTACAGCCGCTGTTTTCCAACTCGTTGGCATTTTGCGTATGCGTTTAATATTCTTGAAAAGCTTATTGAGTATATTACTCATTTGTTTGCCGCATCGTTGGTAAAACCCGGGAGGTAGACCATTTGGTCCACGAGTTTTTTTGTAGTGTCCATATTTGCCAGAATATTACTTATTATTTTGTTTGAAACGCTGAAGTTTGTTAGGGTTGGTGATTTGCACTTTATGTCAAGGAAGTTGTAGTTCTCTTTGGCTGAAAACACTGAGTGAAAAAATGTGTTAAACATTTCTACCTTTTCTTCTTGAATTGATGTCATTTTGTCTTTGAACTTGATCGTTTTCGGGATGTTCGAAGCTCTATTGATATTCTTAAGGTGCTTGTAAATTTGACCACAATTTCTTGAACCAAAAATTTTTTCTTGGTATGAGATTCGATCATGTTCACATAATTCAGTGATTTGGCTTTCTAGTTTGAGGACCTTATTTTTTTGGTAGCTAGTTGGTCGTTTTTCGAGCATCCTCTTTTGCGTGTTGAGCATTTTCATCTGATGTGATGTACTCGGTGTAATCGAAGGTGGTAGCGATTGACGATATTTGGTTCTTTTTGGGATGTGAGTGTCTATCAAGTCGGTTAAGTAGTCTTGAAGTTCATTGTACATATTGTCAACATTGGTGTAGCATTGGGGATTGATGGGCCGATCTTTCATGGCACCAACAATCCGGTCATAATCTCCTGACCCAAAACTGTTGAAGTTTGTCATTGCTGGGGGAGGATCGAAATGTTCAAGTTCTATTGCTGTTCTGATTGCATTATGGTCAGAGTAGTCATAGATCTTATCAAAATTTTCATCGTGTTCAGAGTATACTTGACAGTTTCGGTACAGAAAAACGTCCAACGTGTTTGTGCCGCAGGTCGAAAAGTTAATGCTCTGTTGAAGAAGCCTATCTTCTAACATTTCTAGGGTTTCTTGTTCATCGTTTTCTTGACTGTTGAAGATGTCCCAGTTTGTAGATGGAAAGTTAATGTCTCCACATATGACTGCTTTACTCTTTTTAGAGATGGCTTCGAGAATTTTGTTGAAACATTGGTAGTCATATCTGTATTGACTGGCTCTAGAGGGTTGTAAAAGGAGCATATATAGATGGTTTCGTTTGCTAGGGTTATGTCACATAGGACACAGCATTCGACGTCGAGTTTTATTTTTTAGGAATTTAGTGAGTTCTTAATGGCAATCAGGGCACCTCCGTGAGTGTTAGACGACTGATGTGCTCTATCTGCTCGGTAAATGTTGTATTCAGCAAGTAGTAGTTCAGAGTTTGAGATATTTTTGTTTAACCAGGTCTCAGAGATACAAATAACGCTGTACAAACCAATTTTTATGGCATTTGCCATTTTGAATCTTCTTTCATAGTTAACTAAACTGCGTGTATCAAATTGTAAAATGTGGAGATGATCCAGTAAAACGTTGGATGTTGCATTTTCTTGTTCTGGCTGGGAATTCTGGTTTAATTGAACTTTTGCTCCATCATGGAAAAGCTCAAGGTTTCTTATTTTCAGTTTTTCACGTGGTACGCCTTCTTCAAGCATTTCTCTACGTCGTTTCAGGCAGAGGTTTTCTTTGATAGAATCTTCTTTAGATAGGGCACGTGACAGAAATATATTCATTTCTTTCATTTTGTCTCTTTTTTCAGTACTTTTTGAAATCACTAGATTGACTGCTGCTGGATTTTCAAGCGTAACTAGAAGTGTTCTAGGCTTTTTCCTTTCTTTGTTGAATGTTCCAAGTCTTTTAAACTGGACTATTTTCGGTTTAACTCCTATGGTTCCCAAAATTTCCTCTTGTTTTTTGTGAGTTTGGACAAGATTCACGTCGCGTTGTTTATTAGGATCTTCATGGATCCCTTGAACTCTTACATTGTGTTCGATGCTGTGAGTGGTTGTGTTGTTATTGTTTTTGGAGTTTTGAGGACTATTCACGTTTTTGTAGCTTTCAACTTTCTTCACGACCTTTGCGTAACTCCCGTCTACTTTGTCGTGTGTTTTCCTCATTGCTTCGTTTTTTCTCTTTTCGACAATTTGAGCAATTTGCGTTTCGAGTGTCTCAGCATTGCAACACATGTTTTTGTTTATTTTTTCTTCCAGGTTGTTGACAGTCCTGTTCCGAATGAAGTTGTCACGTTCGTTGTTTTCAATGCAGACGTTACATAGTAACATTGCGTTGCAACCAAGCTCCTTTATTCCGTTGATGGCTACGTTTGATAATCTTGTGCATGTTGGTTCTAGATGCATGTGACAACCAAACGCTACACAGTTGTAACTTTTTTTGGCTTTCGGTAAGGACCTTTTGCAACTTCGGCATGTGCGACTCATCGTTGAAGAGTTAACAGAGGGGGACTTTACAGAGGGATCTGTGATTCCCGAGAAGAGACGCCTGCGGTACGATGCGTTCAGAGAAATATGCAAACCTGTGGATCCCGAAAAGGGGGCGCTTGCGGTTTGATATTTCTAGAACGTTAGATGGGGTCAGAGAAATATACAAACCTGTGGATCCCGAAAAGGGGACGCCTGCGGTTTGATATTTCTAGAAAGGACAGAGGGAAGTACAGCTCACAAACCTGCAGCTTACACTCAGTAAGGGCAGTGGCAGTGTCGGAAGGTGCACTCGTACTGGGTGAGATGACCTTCGTCGTTGAAAGCGTCAGAGTATTTCTTGTACAGTATCTTGTTCTTTATGATGCTTTTGATGCTCTTGAGACTTTCTGGGCTTAAGTGAATTTCGTCACTGCCTAGATGGTAAAACTGTAAATCTTCTCACACACGCCTCTATACTTCCAATTTCCCTTCTTTTTCTGTATTTCGCAATTCACTCTCGCCGATCGGAATCGATATTCACTGCGGTGAGGGATTTCGATGACAAAAATCTGCTTTGCTAGTCTGCTTAGCACCTCGGCTAATTCTGCGAGTTCGTTTGCAATATCTTCTTCAGGGACCGTGGAGGGCTCTCTTCCGTCAAAAGCGTCGTTTCCCCCAATGAGCAAAACAATGGTATTGTATTTGTCCTTCGGAGGTAGGAAGCCTCTGACCACAGCGATATGGGCTCCAGGTAATGACAAGATATTTGTGTTTGGGAATTCCAAATGTCGCGCCTGCGAATCTGCTATCAGAAGGTTCTTTGACGAAGATGTTTTGAAAATATGATATCTCCTGGTTGACATTTAGAGCGAGGCAACCATTGCTACCTCGAGAAATTCAAATTTATCTATTTGATATCTATTTAATATCTATTTAAAATCTTTTGATGCATATGGCAAAGTTTTTCAACCTGATTTTTAAAGAGCATGGTAATGTAATTATGATGTCGAATTTCAGTTCAAGATTTTCTCCTGATTGACTTAGTTCGAGCCTCCATAATCAAATAGGACAGCAGATTTTTCAATTGTGATGAAACCAGCCGAACTATAAGCCAGCCGATACTTGCGTCACTAAGTATAAAAACCAGTCAAAAGTTACTCATGCCTTTGAAAAGCGTTACATAATTTTTACGCAAATCTTGTGCAACAGTACCGCAATTTTGGCTGGTGTATCTAGTAGCTCTCCAGACATACTATGTGACTTTACGGGCTCCATGAAAGGGTTCGCTGTTAGCTTGAAGACATGAACTTTTTTGAATCCTTGTTTTCAACAGTCGCAAAAAAAGCATTTTTTTGCGTTAAATAGGTGACAAACTGAACTTTTTCGGGGTTATTTTCAATTTGTTGCTTGGCTAAAAAATATATTTATATTTTGAAACTTGGAGTCAAACTAGGCTCTGGTTATGCACTGATTAAAGTAAGTAACTTGAAAGCTATAAAAAGACTCATCCCGTATACCAAACGGTGAAAAAGCGCGGAAGTGGAAAAAGTTTCAGGCTTAATGAAATTGAACGGCAAATTTTTCATTATTTGGTTAAAAAATATTCGACAAAATTGCTTTGATGAAAAAGCAGCGACTCTAACTGAGCGTTATTTCACTCCATTCTGCTGGTAGTAATTTTTGTTTATTTAACAAACATACTTTTTATTAATAATTTACAAAGATGCATCCTTTTCTATTGCCTGTATAATATCAACATTTGAGGAAACTATTTAAAAATTTTCGTGTAGTTATTTTTTTCATTACCTACCATTCAGCGGCGGTAGAAGCAATAAACTATTTTCGTTTGAGGAGAATTTAACTTTGCCTCTGTGCTAATTGTTTGCAACGTTGAGTATAATTGAAATATATAGTGTGCTAATGAACACACAAGCTATACGTGCTAGTAACTTAGTAACCCACTCATTTTCAGGTACGCTAAACTTTCTATTCAATAATCAATCCATCGCAGATTTCCAGTTTGCATGCGTCGTTCGGGCGTCGAAAGTAACTAATGAAGATCCCCCTCTCAGGGTCTTTTTACTTATTCCGCCCAAAATTGAAATTCTTAAACATGAAAACAAAAAACCAAATGCTTAAATCTGATTGGTTGAAATTAAATACGACCGTAGCGCGTAGTTAGAGCAACTCGCGCTCAGTTAGAAAATGATGAGCTTAAGTTTTTTTTGGGAGGAATAAGTAAAAAGATTCCACCCCCCCCCCCCCCCCCCCCCTCCTCACTAATAAAAAATGATAACACAGCCCATTTAAAGGTAAAGAGCAGTTAAACAAACACTACGCTGACCTCTGAATAATGGGGGTTCACGCCTGGCCAAATTTTGATGGTAGCTGGGTGAGCGCCCACTGTTTGCATTTTTATTCTTTTTGTGTTTTCCTTTAAACGACTCAAACCCTCATTTCTCGAAACATGAAAACAGAAATGAAAATAATTGAACACCTGATAGGCTGAATAATCACCTGAAAACAGTGCGGGTTATTTTAGTTAAAAAGCTGAGTGAATTTACCCATTTTTGACATTTGTTGATAGTTTCGTTTCTATAAAAAAACCACATCAAGTAATCAACACTTTGTCTGCTCTTTTGAAACTTATAGAATACAAATTTTGTAACTGGACCAAAAAATTAAAGTTAGACCAACAAAAAATTGCAATCCGAAACTAGACAACTTCACTGCGTGTTTCAGACCAATAACTTCACTATCGTTCCTGCAAGCAAAAAATCGGATGTGAATAAAATTTCTAGCCCTTGAAAGGTCAATTAAATGGCGTCGCAAACAACCAACAACAGTAACGAAAGCGACAGCAAAAATAGCAACAACAAAACACACAGCGTCAATCATTCCACGAATGAGACAAGCAACGGCAAAGTGAACATCACTACCATTGACATTCCTGAAATGAAAGTGCACGTTAT
Source organism: Symsagittifera roscoffensis (assembly GCF_963678635.1). Taxonomy (NCBI): domain Eukaryota; kingdom Metazoa; phylum Xenacoelomorpha; order Acoela; family Convolutidae; genus Symsagittifera; species Symsagittifera roscoffensis. The sequence goes on from NC_087066.1 coordinate 37,289,047, forward strand.
GGAGTCCAAATTCGGGTCCAAAAATAGTTCCAAGAGAGACTCGAAGAACAGTTCCAAGAGAAGCAGTCCGGGGAACTCCCCCTTCCCCTCGCCCTTATCTGGGTCTAGATTCACCTCATTCATACCCATTATCAACCCAGCCCAAACAGGTATGTGTTTTGTGAGACATGATTTGACACGTTTTGACAGATCTACTTAACAATCTCCCCCCTTTCAAGCTAGGGCGCATTGTTAAGTAGATTAAATTAGTCGAGCTTCAACCAATTAGAATGCAGCAAAAATTGAATGTTTAATAGAAAGCTCTAGTGTTAATTTTTGTTTTATTTAGAGGGGTGGACATTCTTCAGTAGATACCATAGGAATTGGATCCCGTTCAACAACCGTTTGAGCCCACCTTCCCTACTCTTTTACTAAAAAAATTGTACATTCCTCTCTATCTAAATATGGTTATAAATATAATTGTTCAAAATGCTGATATTGCCTCTGTTCAAAGTTTCGCAATGAGTTGCGCGCTCAGAGTTTCGCAATGAGTTTTTTTTTCAAAAACTTTTTAAAGGTGTTCTGTCTTAAAATAGTGGGTGATTTTTTCCAGAAAAATGTCGACTTTCGCAAAATTATGGGGATTTGGGTGATACATTTTTTTTCTACTTTTTTTATCGATACTTGAAATGATTGACTTTCGCAAGAAACAGATCATGTGTAATTCTACGCATTCAGTGGAAATAAACTGCTCAAAAAACTTGACAATCACTGAATACCATTTCCTAACAATGAGTCGTTTTCCCATAACTAATCGTTTTTCAATTGGTCGCAGACGGCGCTGAGCACGGCATTGGCTGGCTGTTTTTGCCACAGGTAATCTAACATAACTCCTTAAGCAGAAATTCAATTAGGTCAATCTAAAAAAAACATTACGAGGCCAAACTGTGCAATTTGTGAATTATAAGCGAGTTCCACAACACGGGCGCTCCCTTTGTTCTTCTTTTTGCTTTTTTTATCGTTCCGACAAAATTTTAGCATGTTAAAAGACTTGTCTCTGGATTCCAGTGACTTACACACACCAAATTGTGAGCCTATCCAGTGCACAGTTTGATGTTGTAATTAAACGACCGACATTTTAAAAATCAGAAGGCGTCCCTCCATCCTAGATCCGCCCCTAGCTCCGCACATGAGCCGAATGGCAAAGCGTTCAAAAGATCGAGAATTTTTTTCAAAATCTCACCAGGAACTGATCAGATTTTGACGAAAACTGGTTGACGAAAACAAAAAAAAGTTCCATAAAACATTTCATAAACACTGTTACGATTTAGTTCATACCATTTAAAAACTGCTAAATAAATGCAATCAGCTGGTCCTTAGGCCATACTAAGGCTGACACTTGCATAATTGCTTGATTCTTCAACAACTAGGCTGAAATTGTTTTCTACAAAATGTCTACGGTCTTATAGCAATTTTTTGAAACTAGTTAATTTCAGAGATTACTTTACCTTTTATTTTCATTTTAACTAATAGCTGTTTCTAGTGGTTAAATGAAAACTAAAAAATGTAAACACCGAAAACAATTGTTTGTTTATAAAATTTGATTAAAAAAACTAGAAAATCTGTAGAGAACCATTCCAACCTAGTTTTTAAAGAACCAATCCTTCATAAAATGTCAGCCTTATTTTGGCATATTTTTTACTTGATTGTGCTTAATTAACTTTTTAAATGCTATGAATTAAACCATAATAAAATATTTCGAGGTGTTTAGGCGCAAAAACTTCTTTTTCTACCATCAATTTTTACCAAAGTTTGTTTAATTTTTTTGCTTCATTAAGCCAAGCATAAAATTAAACTTTAGCAAGTTTTTTAGATCTGCTAAAAGATTGGTTTATAATGATAAAATTTCAGAAACAGTTTTTTTGAGTTCTCTAAAATTTTTTGAAGGGAGAGTGGATTTTCCGAAAAACTTTGGAATTATTGTCTGATACTGGCTTGTTTGATCAAATTAAATTTACCATAGCTAAAACCAAAACGAGCTTTCTGAAAATCAGATTCAGATGAGCAGAGTTAAATATATTTTTTGCTAAAATACCTAAATAAAAATAGGAACAAATGCAAAATTGACTACGTCTGAATACGAGTTAGTTTGAACGACTTTTAAAATAACATTACACTTGATCCAAATGGCGAGGAACAACATAACGCAACGGTAAAATTACTCTCCACTCTTGGAAACAACAATTACGTAAATTGAGGTTGAAATTGTGTTTTAAATGAACATCGCAAAACATACCGCGCAAGCCTAATAAGAAAGCTTATTGGGCAAACGTATCGGTCAAGCATAATATCTTCAAAAAAACTTGTGTAAGTTCACTGGGGGGTCTTGATAATATCTGCTATTGAGCGTACAAAGATTTAATTGCTTATTTTAAAAAAAACCAATGAGAAATTGTCAATGAGTTTCTTTCAGCAGCAAAAAGTTTATTGAAATCAAACTACAGCGTCTGCAAATCTATCAAAAGTCCTTGTTTTTGCTCATTGTGATATCTCCTAAAGCTCTATCTGACAACTAAACAATGATAAAATTGAAACAAGACTGCTCGTATCAGGGTGAAGCCCTGAATGTTCCGTCTGCCTTATAAGGTCTATGGAGTAAAAATAACATGAAAAAACTAAATGCAAACAAATAAAATTTTTTACAAAAAATAAAAATTTGAGATTTTTGAGAAAAAATTAAAAGTTGAGATCTCCCCACACGCCATATAAAGTACAAAATGATAGACTTCGCTCCTTAAGCCAGCTTTCTCGGTACTTAGACATTTTTATGAAAACTTTTTTTATTTGTTTTCGGATCACAACTGAAAAGGGTTTAATATGATATACATTTGATCCATTCCGGTGATCAATTGTTGTACCTGATTTTGCGTGGAAATTAAAAATAAGAAAAAACTAAAACACACCCGAACACAAAGTTGCTCCCCATTTTTAATGATCGTAAAAAAGTATAAAGTATAATCAATTTTTGGCTGCAGGAGCGCGAGGTGAGTTGACGAGCAACGAGATCTGTCTGTTTGTGCGCTTCCTCAAGATCGGGCACATAGACACTAAGAACCAGCGTTTCGTGGCCCATATCGAGATAGTGGCCAGATGGAAGCCAGTCTACTCTACTCTTTTCTCCGAGTTCGTGGTCGAAAACAGAGACAAAGTCATCATTCCAGAGGTCAGTCAATTTCAGTTTAGCGTCAAGATTGTTTTAAAAAGTTTAAGAAAGTTCAGTTAAGACAAGGTCAACGCAAAAACAGAGACATATCCAGAAGGATTTTACTACTTTTCTTATCGAGATGTCTAAATAGACATTCTTTTTTGCGAATTTTGGCAAAATTTTGCGAAGACTAAGTCCTAAACGATGGAAAAATCTTCGTCTTTGAGCTTAGAAAGGTAGTTTGACTCCCGAGCACTCCGCAAAGCCATGCAAAGTATCTTGAATTGAGAGGACATTCAAAACTTTGCTGATTTTCGACAACGATAATTACCAAAATGAGAATCATGCTCTTATTTCTCGCCTATGGTTCTAATTTTATTGCCGGCGGATCTTTTTATTCCTACTTTTCGTCAATAATGGGAAACCAATTTTGTCGACAATTTTTTTTTACAAAATATGTCCCCTCGAGTAAAGTTTCGATCCACCGTTGATCAATAACTTTAAAAAATATTCGTTTTGTTATACGCAGAGCGAGGACAACGTGGAGCAAGTGAGACGCATACTGCCCAAGATAAACGTAAACAACTTAGAAGCAATCATAAGCGACAGGGTACACTACAAACTGAAACCCTACCCCTGTCCCAACACAGGAGCGAGTACCCGCCCAATCCACATGCGCTCGATTGATGTCGCCTATGTTGAGATGTTCCGCACTCTCAAGGGAGTCTTCTTCGAGTACCTGGAACTGGAGGACTTCCCTTTCGATGTCCAGGCAAGATCTGCAGATCTCATCCTGTTCCACACAAAACATCTGCAAAATACTCATTCCAGAATGTTGCTAGATGTTTTTTATTTGATGTAGGATATCTGTGTGCGTTTTACCTTGGACCCCTCCTGTGCTCACTATTTCAAGCTGAAGGTGGCTCCGCCTGGCACTCCGGCGGGACTGCTGGATACTCACACTATCTTCCAGGACGCACAGGAGTGGGACCTCAGTCTCATGGCTGTCGTGAGTTACAAGTCCCAGCAAACCAACCGAAGTATAAATCGGATTTTTTGAGCGAACCAAAAATGAGCAGACTAAATTAGCAGTCGAAAATTACTTGTTTAAAAGCGCGATTCTCGTATCTGTGACGACATAACTGTTTAACAATTATTATGTAACTGGCTCATTATTTTCAGCTGGTTTATTATATGGGAGCCTATACTTTGGCTGGTATTTACAAGTGTGATTGATCCAAATATGTGAACTGATCACCTGACTCCAAAACCGAATTTTCCAACTGAGAGTCGTTGCGATTTAGAACGGGGAGAACAACGTGGATGCGTTAGGTGCTCGGGCAGCCTCCGACCCTCCCAGTCCCGACCATGAGCTGGTAGTTCGCACAAATGTCAGACGCAAGAGTGCATACCATCTCTACAACTGCTTCCTTGTCATGGTTAGCTGCTTTTATAAACAACATTTTCCAATCATATTAATTTTTTCACGCTCAAAAAAACATTTTTCATTCTACAAAACTAATGTTTGCGCGATTCGGTTGAAAAGTTTCTCAATTCTAACAATTTCATTTCCGTTATTAACCCCTACTGTAAAATTGTCAAGGAGCCGATATGGCTACATAAAAATTGTCCAGATCCAAACCCTAGCGAATTATATAAGAATTATGAATCAGCTGATAATGCTACTGGTGGAAAAAGGTACCATTTACAAAAACAATCCTGAAAAATGATTTATTCAAAGTGGTCACTTTATTACATTGAGTAACAGATTTAAGGGGAAAATAGAGTTTTTGGTAGAACTCGGAAAAATAGTTTGGTCGATCTAAAAATTAGGTCGACGAAATTTCTAATTTTTTAAAAATCAACATCCCCCGCCTGCCCGAGATCCGCGCCAAATTTTAGTTACGCACCAAATTACATACAATTTCAAATTGGTTGTTGTGTTAATCAGGCTTTTTTTGCGGTGATGAGCTACTGCAACTTCGTCAATCATCCGGACAATGTGCAGTTCCGGCTGGCGGGGGGACTGACTCTGGTGCTGACTGCTGTGGCCTACAAACTAATGCTGTCCAACACCCTTCCCACCATCTCCTACTTGACACTTGTAGTTAGTGAAGAAAGAATATATTTTTCTCCATAAGCATTATCAATAAAACATTTATATTTAACAATTAATCTTAATCAATCTAATGTTACTCGGAGAGGATCGACAACGGGACGGTTTGGTCCGCTAATGTCTTCCCTTGTTGGCTCATTCAAAAAAGCACAAAATATTCCGACCGCAGCAGAAGCGGATCTAGGATTCTCGAAAGACAGAAAGAAAGAAAGAAAAGTTCGTTCTGCAAACCAAATCAAATCTTACGCAAATAATATCAAAGATTATACAGTTTTACAATGGAACGGATCGACAAAAAGCTGTTTTCGTGCCCAGCAATTGTCTAGCTTGGATAGTTTGAATTCTAAAAAACAATTATTGACAAAACTGTTAACTGCAATCCAATATTGACAAAACTGTTGACTGCAAAAAAATTAAAATTCAATTTTTTTATCATACATTGTGCAAAAAAATATAAGTGGGAAACATGTTGGAAAAAAATAGTTTGGTTTTTCGAGTTTTTATAAAAAAATCACAGTAACTTAAAAGTCAGAAAAAGATTTATGATTTTATATTCGAACAACTTTTCAACTCAAAACAAGTCTTCAGTCCCTAAATAGAAATGATAAAATTTTCAAATTTTCTGATTCATTAAAATTTCAGAAAAATCGTTATTCTATACAAACAAAAAATTACGAGGTTCTATTTCTAACGTTGAAACCGTAGTCTCCCACAATTGGCAAGGAGCATCTAACCACATAGTTTGTGAACCAAAAGTCGATGAAAAAAATAACGCAAAAAATCTCATAAGTTATGCAAATTTTTCTAAAAATTGAAAATAAAAAATTTAAAAAAGCATTCAAATTTTTTCCGGTATACAAAAAATTTTTGTTAAGAAAAATTTGTACAAAAATTTTGCTTCTTTTTCTATTGAAAGTTTATTTTCGAAATAAATCATTGTTACGAAGTATATAATACCCTTAAATTTTTGTATGAAAAACTTTTTTGACAGGAAGAGACTTTTTTGATAGATTAACTGGTAACAATTCAAATTAACTCAAGTTAAATAAAACTTTTGTTTTTCTGTTAGCGAGGAAGCAAGTTTTTCATTTACTTTTGCAACAAAAAGGGGTATAAAGGCACGGAAATGATTTTTTGAAGCTAAACAGTGAAATTAGAAAAAACATCGTGAAACTGGTTCTATATTAGCAAACTTAAATGGATAATGAAATGGTTAAAGTATTCAATGGAAAAATGCAAAAGAACTAACTTTGGTACAGAATTGTGAGGCCTCACATGAAATGTCATTGTAATGCCTCACTAATTTTTTTTATCGAACTTCTAAATATGGTGAAAGCCACAAATATTATCAACTGTTGTGCCCAGACTATTACAGATTATTACAAAACTTAGGATAATACACAAAAATATTGAAGACAACTTTAAGGTTAGAAGCACTTCTGCGTAGTTTTAATTTTTATAACTATCGTCGTGAAAATTCTAAAACAAGGGGATGCGGCAATTCTTTGACTTATTGTTCCGGCTTTGTATTCTGGTGAGTTTTAGTTTTTTCCCTCTTTTTTTGCTTTTTCTTTTTGTTTTCCATGCAAAATCAGGTACCACAAATAATCATCGGAAGGGGTCGAGTGATATAATATATTAGAGCCTTTTCAGAGAGATTCGGTATACATTAAAAATTCCAAAAAGTTTTCCCACTGTCTAGAAAAACCTGTTTGAAACTTTTGAGTTTTCTTCATAATTCGAGCGAATAAATAAGATTGCCATAGCTTATTTTAATGGCTTCAAAGCTTGCAATAGCTGATTTTACACCCTAGCAACCTAGTTGTAATCAAGGAATGTATTTTTTTTCAGTATTATAGCGCACATTTAGAATCAAAAACTTCAAAAATTCAAAAAACGGCAGAAAAAAATTGATTTTTTTAAATTTTCTAGTCATTTTCTTCAAAAATTGTTCTCCATTTTGTGTGTTTTACTAAAACTGTCGAAAATTCTTAGGTTTTAATTTTTCGTTAAGATCATTTTATCACACCAAGCCAAAAAAAATGACCCGAGTTTGAAAGAAAATTTAGCGCAAATTATAAGGCAGTGGTAAATTATACTGCACTACAAAATCGTATAAAATTGAATTGAATCAAGCTAACAGATCAGGGGCGGATCTAGGATTTTCTTGAGGGGATGCGGATATTCAAAAAATTTTGAAAATTTTGTCGACCTGTTTCTTTTAGGTCGACCAAATTGATTTTTCGAGCTCTCCCGAAGCACTAAAAAGTCCCTGTTTTGGACTACTTTTTTGCGCCCCAATTTCTGAAAAAATTGGCCAAAAAGGCATTTTTAAGCACTTTTGAAAAATTTTGACACCTCAAAAAATTATATATTGGCGCCTAAGGCGCCTTTGGTAAAGTTATAGGGTCCGTCACCAAAAATGATATCTCAAAATAGTACAAAGGGAGGACCCTTTGGGTTGGCAGGGGGTCGAATCCCTGAGGGGGGGGGGGGGGGAGCAAACGCCTTCTTCTTAAATCCGCCCCCTGTGACAGATCATATTAACCCCGTGTGCGGTCAAAACTTCATTTACTGAATTTTTTGAGACTCGATAATGGCAATTGTCAGCATCAGGTCAGTAGGCAGTTTTGATGGTGCGAAACTAAGTTTTTGCTTCAACTTTTGAAGAAAGTACGGAATGGTTATGCTTGGGATGGTTTTTTAATTCGTTTAATTTTGAATTTTATCCTTATTTTACACCTTATAAACGATTGTGATGTCCGAAGCTGCAATTTTTTTATGTAAAGTTATGAGGGCTTCAAAATTTGGCCTATTTGGGATCATTAACCCGCGATGTATTGCGGTCTAATCACACGCGAAACGCCGAGAGAAATCGTTGCAAGTTGAGTTGAGGCAAATCTTTTGTCCTTATTTGAGTAAAAGACGCTAAATTTGTCCATTTGGATTTTTCATAGCGCGTGGGGAAATAAAATGAAGACAAAAATATCAAAAATTGGCTTTTTTTCATTTTTTGATTATTTTATCATTTCTTTAACCAAATTTTTTAAATTGGGGGTAAAGTGCAGTCGGAACATTGATATACGAGCAGTTTTGTCTCTATTGCTTTTTCGGCCAAATTGATAAACATATGTTCAATTTTCTAGAAATTTCAATTAATTGATTCAATAGTTTGTTTTACGAAAACGAACTTGACAAATAATCTACTTTGTTTTTTGCTTCTTTGCTTCAGCGCTCAAAAAATGAACCGACAATTTTTGAACATTGCTTGAAATTAATTTTCTCAGTACACTGTAGATACTACTGTAAATAAAAAACCATGTGTTTAAAATTGTAATATTTAGGATAAGTATGTATTGACGCAGATCTTCCTGCTGACAGTTTTGGTTGTGGGGTTCGCCATCCTCCATCTCTTCTACCGACACTTCAAATACACCATCGACTTCACAATTGAGCCTGTGAACTGCAGCCAGATGTTCCACTACTGGGCTCCAGAAGACTCGTGCGAGCTGCAGGCATTCGCCAACTTCACCGACCTGCTCACTATCGGAGTTCACGGAAGCATGCAGCTCATTTCCAGCCTCTACTTCATGGCAGTCGCGTTCCAGAAGGTGTTTTTCGGTTCCATCAAAAGCAGCCTGGTCTGTAAAGACAGTTTTTAAGGCGGCAGAAAACATGCGAGGAAGTAGCGAATATTTTAATTACTATGTTGTAACATCTTTGCATGCCATTCGAAAGGTCGCCAAGTGGAGGCTCAGGTCGTGAAGCAAAATTTTTCAGTTCAAAAAAATAATCTAACACAGAGGCGAAGCTAAGCTTCTTAAACACTAGCGAAAACACGACCAAAAATCAGCTCTATAAAGTGCAATAAGAAACAGCAGAAACAAGCCTCGAATTATTACCAAATAATGAAAACCACATAATGAAAACTTATTTGCGTGCAGTTAGGTTAGAAAAAAAGTTCGTACTAATACACTAACGCTTGCAAGTGTAAAAATGCATATAGAACATAAATATGGGCACAACATCAATTCTCTTTCCTATGTTGCTCCTTTCACCCCAGAGTTTCGCAACATTTGCGGTGCAAAATTATGTGCCAATGTTTAGGCGTGGGAAAAATTGACAGCAAAAAACAGTGACATTTTTAATATTCTTCAAAAGCTTCAAGATATTTCAAAAATAGTGACAATTCAGCCATTCGCTAACACACCCTAGATTCATGGGAGCTCATTTGATTGACTAAAATTAGGGGAAGAAATAATTTTTTAAAAAATGAGAAAAATCTTTTTTCAATTTTTTCTGCAATTATATACAACCAAAATTTAGAGTTTTTATACTATAGCTAGACTAAAATTCTAAGATAAAAAACGTTCGTGTGACTTACATGGGAATGAAAATTTTTTCAATTGTAGTAAAGAAAATTTAAATCACCAAAAAGTCCGAAAAGGTTTTCAGCCGGCAAAAATAGGCAGCCAATTTATAGGCCGTTAGTTTTTTTTTCAAGAGGAAATCTTTTAGCTTGCCAAAATAACAGTTCCTGGTCAGATTCGAACCCGGTACTTTGGTCGCCCTAATGTGGACTTTACAATTGTGCCAAACGTGCATCATAAAATGCTAAAATTTGATATATTTTCAATTAAGTTTGTGAAAACGGTGAAATCAATACTGTAAATTTCCAACGATACTGAACAACTGAACTCGTAACTCAATAATACTTCAACTGTTTCAGATGTCAAATGATTCACTTATTCTGTTGAAAATTTTTTAAATCTGGAACAAGACTATGTTCGCATTTTATACCTTTTGCTAATTCCAAGCAAAATAATTCACTGAATTTGGCCAAGCTGAGATTGTTACAACTTCGTGTTGTTGTTTAGCTAAGAGCAATATCTTGCCGAATCTAAGCGTCTAAGAATTGAATTGCCATCACTGAAATTTTTATTATTCGTTGTAATTGTTTAAATTTTTTTGAAATTCTTTTAAACCTGGAATGGCTCGGAAATATTCCAGTTCTTCATCAACCCATCAAAAATCGTTTTAAGCATTCAAATATGAAATGTTTCCTCATTTTAACATATTTTAGCTTAACCTGGAATAATAAAATTCATTTTATTTCAGACAAACAAAAATTAGTTTTATCTAGCGCTTCCATGATAAGAAAAATTTTTGCATAAAAAATTTTAACAAAAAAAAAAAAAAAAAAAACGTATTTATTAAACTAAACTTTTTTTCAAGTTTTTTTGTTGTTTTGTATCTGATTATGATAAATTTATAAACGTGCTCAGCTTCCTATAATCACACTACGCGCAAAATGGCAAAAATTTAAATAGAAAGGAGAAACTTTTTTTATTCAGGTTTAATTATAGCTTAAATTTTTACCTTGCATATGTGTTTCCTTACACATGTAGTTTTGTTGCTGACAATGTTCTTTCTCTTGTTATAAAAAGATGCTTTCATTGAGCTGCGATCAAACTCTTTTTAGATTTTCAGCACTTTTTGTTCAGAATGGTAAGTCGCGCCGAAAAAAAGACAAATAAGTGATCAGATTACATGCTATTGGTAGTTAATACCAAATTCTTTTTATGGTTTTTGATCTATTTGTTTTCACTGACCTGTTTGAGTCCATTAACCATCTCATTTCTTATTCTTCTTCTTCTTGTTGTTCAGAGCAGGAAGAGTGCCACGAGTTTGATGCAGCAGGAGCAGCACTACAAGCAGTTCCTGAGAGAGTGCAAGGAGCTGAGAGACCGGATGTGGAAGCAGAACATCATACTCCCCGCCCCCAGCCACACGTACAACAGTGTGCGGGGAACGGGCAAAGCCACCATGGTAAGACTCAAATATACAGAAAGATAGATAGATAGAAAGAAAGAAAGAAAGAAAGAAAGAAAGAAAGAGAAAGATTTTACTAGTCCAAAGTTATTTGGTTTTAAGTTCAGAAACAATACAGAAGATAATCAAATTAAATAACTTGGAGTGGATAGACAAAATGCTATTTGTTAAGACTCAGTGATGATTCAGTCTTAATTTTCCGGAAAAAAACCGAGAAATAATTCTTATCTACTTTTAAGAGCAGTCGGAACACAAACTTATGAGACTCAGTAATTAATTGTTCACAATATAAACCTGACTTGTGAACCACAAAGGAATTTAAAAATCTTCAGTTCCCTTGTGGTTAACAAGTCAGGTTTATTTTGTGAATACTTGGTTACTGAAAATAAGCAGTTAATAGTGGCTAGAAAATAAGGTCAAGTGTGGACTTTTTTTCAAGACAAATCACAGGTACGTGTCGAGAAGGTAAAACGATCGTCGAGCAATTGTTAATTCCGAGATAAATATACAGTAACTTAATCTTGCAAAGTTAGCATCAAGAGTGGTTAGAAACAATATCCAAGGGTGACAGACAGATCCAAGGACAAACACCTGCTAATCAATTAGTCTAGCACCAAGAGTGAACAATTGATTGACAGCTTTGGAAATGAACTAAATTACTCAATACGACACTTCTCCTTCGATAATGAAAACTTTAGTTAAGTAGAAATAATTTTGCAGGTTTACTTTAATGACCGAAATAGATGGTTAGAAAAATAGGTGGTTGATTGATTGCAGATAGTTGAAAAGAATTACTAGCTTCATGTTACAGTATACAACTCAGGCTTTAAAATGACGACTTTTTGTTAATAACTAAAGGATCACTGATAGTGATAACGATTGAGTTTTAAGCCAGTAGTGACTCACCCTCTCCCTGGGTTAGAACAGTTTAACAAAGTTTGAAGTTTCTAGGATTCGACGATCAATTTTTTCCTTCCTTGTTCTGATTGATAAAATCAATCATTACGCCCCCCATTTTGGTGACCGCCGTTCTTTTCCGCCCACTTCTTCTAGACGTTGTGGATGATGTCTCGTCTTGGCTGTCCCCCTGGCTACTGTAAGAGACCAGCCTAGCTTTCCTGGATGAGGCTCCCTTTTTCTTTCCGGTGGTTATTGGGTTTGTTGGGTCTTGCACCCCTGGATTCTCCGTTACTTGCACCCCTGGATTTGGAGCATCCAACTCGCCGCCTAGTGCCGGAATGGTGTCCTGGTCGGTTTCAGCTTCGGCCTCTGGTATTGCTGTTGCTGAGCGTTCTACTTGAGTGGTCGTTGCTTGCTGTTGAGTACGTTTTACCGAGATAATCGGTAGATCCTCGCTGTCCTCCGATTCAGAGTAAGTTTCTTCGAATCGGCGCCCGGTCCTCTCCCGTTTCTTTTCCGCAGTCCGCTTGGTCCATCGGTCCTTCACTTCGCGCGGAGTTGGCGGTGGTAGTGTTGTTTGAGTAGCCCGTTTTTTCGCTTCGATCACTGGTACCGGTAGTACGGATTTGGCTGCGGTTCTTGATTTCTTCTTTGGTATGGGTTTCGTGGCCACTCCCGATTTCCTAAGCACAACTCCATTATCTAACGTCAGTGTATGTGCACTTTCCGATCTAATATTAGAATGAACTGGTCTATACCTTTTTAAGTTTTTGTTTCCAGTGCGCTGAAACAACGATCCGGATGGTCCCGGTTGCCCTGCGGGATTTGAACTTTTCCGTATCGACGGTTCGTCGTCTTGATTTCCAGCTTGATCCACAGTAAGGCGTCGTGCATGGGTTCTGTTTTTAATGTCATAGTCGAGATCTGATCGTACACCCCAGTTTGTGTCGGCTGGATGGGGCATATCTTGCGCACTAGGATCGGCGTCATCTAAACAAGCATTTTTCGTTTTTATTACCCGTGACCAATCCAGATTCTGCAGCGATGGTTTTTTAGTAAGATTCCGTAAAACGGTGTTTGCTTCTCTACCATGATGAGCTTCAAAAGGCGAAATTCTAAGTGTTGAGTTTTTTGAGAATCTGAGAGCACCAAGGGCCCGTTCGACCATTTTCTCCAAGGGTTCAGGATTTTTTTCGTGAGCGAAAGTAAGGATTGAATTCTTAAGACTTCCAATGGTACGCTCGACACACCCGGTTGCCCGATGGTCGTTTACAGGTGATTTAATGATTTCAATGCCTTCCCCATTACAAAAAGCTTTTACCGCATTTGACATGAAATTAGTTCCCTGATCGATATGGATTTTCCGAGGCACCCCGTGGTTTGATATATAACTCTTCAAGAATTTCAATATTTTGTCCGAGCGATTATTTCCACAGATCATTGCCGATGGCCAACGAGAGAACCGGTCGACCGCTACGAGCACATATTTAGAGGATACATTTAAGTAATTGATGGGACCCCAAAAATCTAATTGGACAGATTCATTCGGTTCTTTTGGTTCTGGTACAGATCCCAGTTGATTTTTTCCTATTAACGTCTTTAAGTTCTTACCGGCTGCAGTACATTCAGGGCACCCCTCGGCAATGGAGGCTATTGAGCGGTAGATGTAGGGATACCAGATGTCCTTTGTGGCATCGAACATATTTGACTTTCCGTGATGGTACGCGTGTATTCTGTTATTGATTGCTGACTGGAGGTTAATTGGGATTGCTAATTTATCGTCCATCCAAACTACATTTTCCCGCACTGAGAAATCATTGACGAATTGAGCGTGATAGCGGCTCATTCGAGTAACTTTGTCATGAATTTCCGGATCTTGTGTAACAATGAGATCGCGAATAGCGCTCAGTTGGGGGTCCGATACATAATTTGATTCTATGAATTTTAAGTTAAACAGGTCAGGTAATGCAGTAGTTTTATTAACGATCTTACAATTTCGCGGTATAATTGACATACAGACAAGGTTAGGGTCCACTGGTGGTACTGTTTCTCCTTTGAATTCCGAGGGTAACGAGAGAGTTGTATTTGTGCGTATCGATCTTGTCTCTTTTGTAATGGCTTCTAGTGATACATTTGAGGGCAATTCTTCGATTTCGTCGCTACTACTATTTAGGCTTTGATGCTGTTTGAGAAAATTCTGCCATTTGCGCGTGTTTCGGTCCATGTTGTTATTCGGTTTAAAATTTTGAGGGATGGATGTAAGAATATTCTGATTTTGAAGATTGGATTTGGATAATTTTGAACAACTGTGTTCTGAATGAATAATAGCCCTAACTAATCCAGTGCGCATATCGCTTAGCCGTCGGCTTAAAACACGTGGTTGCATCTGATTGGTTGATTTCCGCTTACATGTTTTGCCGCCCTCTACCGAATCGTTATATGACGAAACTTCCAGTCTATTTATAGAAAGCTTTTTATTCGCTGTACAACTTTGTCCCTTGGATGTATTAGGTCCCCTGGATGTATTAAAGCCAAGCGCGGTGCGAATTAGGTTGATCTTTGCCACCGTGAACATATTATCATACGTACTAATTGGCGTTGCTTCTTTACTTGGATGCCGTGATAAATAGTCCGCCAAACCAATTTTAGCCCCCGGTTTATGCTCAATTTGAAAATCAAAGGGAATTAGTCGATCTAACCAGCGAGTTAAACGACTAAATATCGTCTTATTTTTCTTGTTATTACCGTTCAAAAGGGATATCAGGGCTTTATGATCGGTAACGATCAAAAAACTTCGGCCCAGTATGTAATTTCTAAAGTATTCAGCCCCCCACACAACTGCCAACATTTCCAATTCGTTTGTTGAGTATTTCTTTTCCGCCTCGTTAAGGTATCGCGACGCGAACGAAATTGGGCGCCATCCTTCTGGTCCCAACTGTTCCAACACCGCGCCGAGCCCATTATGGCTTGCATCGCACACTATGCGAATGTCCTTGTGGATATCAAAGTGCCGTAATTCAACAATGTTTGAAACTTGTTTCTTCAGATTTTCGAACCCGTTCTGACATTCAGGTGTCCAAATGTATTCGTTATTTTTGCTTAATAGGGGCCGCAGCGGTGCCGATGATTCGGCCAATGCCGGTAGATACTTATGCAAGCTATGTATCGACCCCATAAACGATTTTAATTGCGACAAAGTCCGTGGCGGCGTCAGCGCTTCTATTGGTTCTGTTTTTCTAACCAATGGAGTAATTCCAGTCGGAGTTATTTTATGTCCTAGCCATTCGCATTCTCGTTGGGCGAATTTACATTTTGTCAATTTTAAAGACATATTTTCCCGATCCAGTTTCTTTAAAATTTTCTCCACCGTTGCTATGTGGTCTATTGCCGTTCCCTTGGTTACGACCAAAATATCATCGATAAACGTGTGCGCTTGCGGGTATTCGGCGAGTATACAATCCATTGCGCGTTGGAATTCCGCGGGCATTGTAGTGAGGCCATAGAATCCGGTTTTGAACCGGTATGTACCCGTCGAACGACCTCCAATTAGCGAAAAATTGCACTGGACGCTCGTCTCCGCATTTAGTGGCAATTGGCTATAAGCGTATGTTAAATCCATTGTTGTGAAATATACGTCTCCCTGTTTTTTTTCGCTAATCGTTTGCCCAACCGTGTCCATTAGTTCCTCGATATTCGGCATCTGGTATTTATTCTTATGCACTTGTTTATTTAGTTCCCTCGACTCTAGTGCCAATTTTACCGATCCATCCTTTTTTACGGTTATTACTATTGGGGACACAAAATATTTGTCCGAGCATTCAGATAATTTTTCGATATGACCCTGTTTCAATAATTTGTCAATTTCGGCATCCACTTTTTCTTGCAACGAAATCGGGACTCGACGCCCTTTCTGTTGTACTGGGGTGAGGTTTTCAAAAAATTCAGCTGCTACTTTGTAGTTTCTTATTTTCCCTACCCTCCTAAAAAGATTTGAAAACTGCTTACTGAAGTATGTTTGCCACGAATCCAACTCCCCCTCTGGTTCCTCTGGTTCCAGTGCGTCGTGACTGCCTTCTCCAATGGACATGATTTGGTCCCCCGGTGTTTGTTGCACCAACTGGAGTCCTAGTTGGGGCATCAGATCCCTTCCAATTATTGATGGTCGGTTCCCCCCGATCACTTTTATCCTTGCCTGGATCTTCCAACCGTTGGATTGGATTGTTACTGCCATTGTTCCAATCATCTGTAGGGGATTGTTTTCATAATCCCGAAAAGCATTATCCTCCTCCGTCAGATTGTCCAGTTTTACTCCTGATGTTCCCAATGTTTTCCGTAATTCCCCGATTGTAAAAATTGAGATTGGGGATCCGCTATCGATCCACACGCGAGTAGGTTTCCCATTGACTTTTATCGGCAATTGTGCCCCAGCAACTTTCAATTCTGTCACTCCTCTCCGTTTTATGGCCATGACCATATAGTCACCGTCAGAACTGCTGGAGTCCCACGAGTGCACCACTGGATTCTTAGTGACCCATCCAATGGAACTTGCGTGTTGTGATGCTTCTTCGTCCGCCGAATTTTCTAGTTGATGATCGTCCACATTCTCCCGTATCATTCCTACGGCTCCCTGTCCTCGTTGGTTTCCACGTTTGCCCCTGCAGGTTCTTTCGAAATGGCCTATTTTATGGCAAAAATTGCATGTAACCCCTTTTGCTGGGCATCTGTCCAAATGTTCCCTGGTGAAATTTTGCTGATCGCAATTATAACATTTGTTGTTATTTAGGGGATTCCTTCCTCGATACGATCCTCGGCCTTGGTAAGAGCCCCGGCCCCTTGAACGGTTGTTCCGGTAACCTCCCGGATTATTCCAACTGGTTCCGATTTTATTTGGATTCCTCCTGATGATGATCCAGGGGTCGCCGCTGGTCCCGTGGCAACGTATGAGGATGCATACTTGCTGCCCCTTTCGTACGAGAGAGCTATCCGGTACACTTCCTCAGGTGTTTTTGTCGATCTGCAGAGCTCTTTTTGTGCATCCCGATTGTTCATATTAACGATGAATACGTCTCTTAGTATTCGGTCCTCTAGTGTTCCAAAGTTGCACCGCGCTGCCAATCCGCTGAGTACGGAATGGAATTGCTCAAGACTTTCATTTATAAATTGCTTACGAGAAAGGAGTTGGTACGTTTCATATGTTTCGTTCCTTTCTTTCTTGAATTCCGCTTCCAGCGCGTCTATCATCCGTGGGTACCGAATCGTCTGAAGGTCCAGGTGTGGTCGTCGTTTGTGCAGTTCATCCTGCCCCTTCTCCCCCAAACACAAGTACAGGTTCGAAATTAACACCATTTCCGATTCCCGCCGATTTTTTCCGTCTACTTCCGCGGGCAAGTCAGTAATTTGTGCGGCTGTGAGATTTGCGGCGAAATAAAAATTCATTGGATTTAGCGAGTGTTTGGCGACCATTCCCCATTGGAATCTGTTGATCCAGAATTCCCACATCATTGGCGGTTCCGTGCATTTTGCTGGCCAAAATCCCGTGATGCCCAGTGGATTCTTTCCCCCACCTAATCCTGCTGTCTGCGCCATGTCGAGAAGGTAAAACGATCGTCGAGCAATTGTTAATTCCGAGATAAATATACAGTAACTTAATCTTGCAAAGTTAGCATCAAGAGTGGTTAGAAACAATATCCAAGGGTGACAGACAGATCCAAGGACAAACACCTGCTAATCAATTAGTCTAGCACCAAGAGTGAACAATTGATTGACAGCTTTGGAAATGAACTAAATTACTCAATACGACATACGACAAATAGTTTTCCTAAGGTATCGAGTATATCATCAGGTAAAAACTTTTTCAGCCTTGACTCGGATTTCAAAAGATATTTTTAGTGAAACAGAGCTTCAATCTAGTTTTTGAAGCTTTTTTTTGGTGTTTTTTCGTCAAAAAAAATCAGAAACTGTTTTGAAGATAAATTTTTGAAGTTTTCACTGGTCGAGGTCAAAAACTCGCGTCCAGACTTTAGCGACAAATTTTTGGCATGCCCAGACTTTTGCGACCGAAATAAGGCATGTCGAGACCTTCGCGACCAAAACTTGGCATTTCCAGACTTTTGCGACCAAAAACCAAAAAACACAGCCGCGACTTTCGCGAACAAGGCGGAGACGGCGCGACCAAACTCAGTCAATTCAAGACTTTTGCGACCGTGATGGAGACGGAGCGACATTCGCGACCAACGGAAAAACGGCGCGACTAAGAAAAATTCTCTCGCGGCTTTCATGAGATGGGGAGATGGAGCGACTTTCCAAACTTTTGTGACCCACGGCGCGACTCATGCCCAGACTTTGCAGACTCAAACTCTTGGCGCGACTATGCAATTTGGGTCTGAATTCAGATACGGCGCAACCCGCAAAAAAAGGAGATGAGTCTTCGACTTCGACCTGGGTTTCAACGGAAAAAATGTTTTCGTCATGAGTCGTGCAAAGAAAATTCTTGTTAACTACATCAATTAAAATTGTTCGTAACAGTTTTTATCACTTATTTTAGTTTTGTTTGAAAAATGTAAAGTCACTCAAAAAATATGACGGCTTAGCTAAAGCTGGATGTAATTGTGTCATGTTTTTGGAAGATGTTGAACTGATGCGAGATGAAATGCTTAATTTTCAAGAATAAGAAAATTTGGGTTTACCAAAAACCTTAGCGGTTTCTCTACTAAATTATAGGATTAGCCGCATAAGCAGGGAAGGTTTCTACTGACTTTTTTCATTTGATCTCAATGTCAGATTAATTACAATAAAAATGGAAAAATTCTGAAAAGCGAAAACATTTCAGAGACGGACTTTTCTACAGCCATACCGGTTTTTTTTACAAAAAAAGAAAGTTTTAGCCGCATAAGCAGGGAAGGTTTCTACTGACTTTTTTCATTTGATCTCAATGTCAGATTAATTACAATAAAAATGGAAAAATTCTGAAAAGCGAAAACATTTCAGAGACGGACTTTTCTACAGCCATACCGGTTTTTTTTTACAAAAAAAGAAAGTTTTTTTAATGATTTTTTTTGGAGAAAAAAGTTTCTAGAAAACGATCGAAGTTTTTAACAATTTTTTCAAACAAAAATATGAGCATAGCTGCTTTTCCAGTGAAAATCAAATGACCTAACTGTTCGACTGATCCCTGTAAGCAGGAAAAATGTTTCCAATTTGTTTTTTGACTAAAACATAAATCTCATATGTGACAGGATAGTTTTGGAGAAAGAAGTGTTTTGCGAAAACCGTGAAAATTTAGAAAGATGGAATTGTTCAAAATTTTAACACTTTTCCAACAAAAACCAGGGTTTCACCGCTGTCGTAGAGACAAAAATTGAAGGTTCTAAAAATTGGTCGTTTCAAAAATTTGACTATTCCGAAAGCCATAAATTTTGTTTCTAAAACTAAAAAAATTTAACCGTGCGTGCAGAAGTGATTTTCAAAACTCTTTTGTTTTGATTAAATTCTTGATACCAGATTTGTTAAATTAGTTTTGAGAAAAGTCAAGTTTTCTAAGACGCTCAAAATTTCAAAAAAATAAGTTTTCCGATAGCGTTAACTTTTTCTTTAAGTTTTGGGCATATCCGAGTATGCAGGGAGGCTTCGCACAACTTGTTTAGTTTGTTAAACTCTTGATATCAGATTTTACAGGGCGTGTCGGTGAGGTGTAATTTTGTGCGTAGCCGCTGAAACAGTTAAGTTTTCGTCGACCCTTCTTTCATTTAAATCCATAATCTCAGATTTTCCAGGTTTGTTTTTGAGAAAATGTAAAGTTATAAAACATGAGTCAAAACATACGGGAAAAAAAGAAGAATCTGATCAGTCAAAAAATTTCACAGAAACTGTCAAAATGTCAAAAAAGCCTTTTTGGCGGACATGAATACTGTGAAGAGCCAACTTAGGCGTAGCTGCTTAAGCAGCAAAGCTTTCCTTGACCTTTTCTTTCATTCAAAGCCAAAATCTCAGTTTTGATAGGGTCTTTTTTGAGAAAATGTAAAGAATAAGTAAACACTTTGGAAAAAAAATTCCCATACTTTTCCAAAGCAGCTATTTTCATCAAATACAAATGATAATAAATTTTTTTTCAGGCATGAGACTACTAGGTACACAAAGCGAAAGGAAACGCTAAAAAAATCGATTTTTTTTAAATTGAATAGTGTAAGATTACGCGCCAGCTAACATAAAACAGCGAGCTACCCTCTGGTCCATTTGATCAACTAAACTGACTTAAAAACAAAGTTCTTCAAAAGACATCCATCCAGTCCTTTCGCACTGTCGCATAACCGGTCAAAAACTGTTCAAGTTTTCAACTAATTTTGCTATGCCCGAAAATACCCGGAGGTTAAATATTTTGATTGACAAGCGCGCATATAACTCGCACCTATTTAGCTATGACTTACTATGACAGTTAAGCAAAAAAAAACATTTAAAGCATCTAGATTTGATATTAGATGAAAAACTTGATTTTTATTAAAAACTTAATAATTTACTAAAAAAACGAATCAATTGCAAGGCTAGCCGTAGCTACTAAAACATTACTGCAGAAAGTTGAAAGGTCGTATAATCATATGAATAGATTAATTCAGAGACATTTGAAAGTATACGAAACTTAGAAAAATAAGTACTAGTACAGCTTAAAAGAGTCAAACATTTATAAAACGAGAAAACAATCTGAGTGGAATAAAAAAGGAACACCCAGTATAACATCAGTAGTCGCATAAAAATGAAGAAATAGAGAAATCCTTGACAAAAAACACGTACGTCATAACTAAAAACAAACATTCGTTAAGTAATCAATTAAACAAAAGCTTTAATTAAATTTATTTACCCCATTGATGAAAATCAAACCGAACGTATCAGAAAAATTTTAGATGAGTTCAAGTAAAATTATTTAATAAATAGGTCAATGAACATCATTGGTGAATTACTCAGGTTAAAATTAAAATTTTACCAATAGTTTTATCTTATAACAACGTCAATTTTTGGCTTGAATATAAAATTTAAACCAAAACATTGCCATCAGGGTTCACAACGTAAATTTTTGGCTTGAATGTAAAATTTAAGCCAAAACACTGCCAACAGACAGTTCAAAAAGAGTCAACGAACGCAAGGAAACTGAAAAAAACTGACTTGTTTTTGAAACAATTTTCAATTTTCCAACAAAAAAATAGATGACCTTAAAGCTCTTTGAATTTCTAGAACAAAAATATATGACCTTACAGTTCTTTGAATTTCCAGAACAATTTATGATTGAAACTTTTTATGATAAATCAACTCAATTTGAGAAACCTGGAACAATAGTTAAAGTTTGTATTCCGCTGGGAAATCTGAACACTTAAATCCTTTTCCGAAATTAGAAGTAGATCGTTTTTCGTGACCTTTACACTTCTGTTGTTTGCTAGTGGAGTTTGCGTTCTTCGACTCTTAAATAGGTTTCCAGCTAGAAAAAGTGAGAAAAAACACTAAAGGCATCACTCGATAGGCTTAACCGACTTTTCATGATCTCTCGATATATTTCGAACAGTTGTTTGCTACTGATTAACAAACACACGAAAGCGAAATTATTAGTAAATCGAAAAGTGAGCAAAATCTTATCGAGCTCGCAATCATGGAGTTGTCTCATTTTTTTTCCAATTTCCTGTACTACATGACCAAAAAGTTTACATGCAACTCTTAACAAACAATAGCGTTTCTCTATAATGAACTAAACAGCTCGAATGTTGGTGCTTTTCCTCGAAGGGTTATTTTTTGTGCAGACACATTTGACAGTGGGAGACAGGAATGGAGGCACCGGTCTCGGATTCATGGGGGGTAGTCTCACTAACATCATGGACAGTCGCATGCACAACCCCGGCAGACACTCAACTCTCAATTACAGCAGCAACCAGCTCAAGAACTCAGACAAGCACAAGTTCGTGCAGGAGGACTAGCATAGCTGTAAGGTAATTGTAGTTATTCCGCCCAACATACCCCTAACATCACTAAGTAAACGGGTTGTTCTGACTATGTATTGGCAATATACACGATTTTAACCAATTAGATATGAGCATTTTCAATTCTATTTTCGTAACTTGAGATTCGACAATTTGGGCGGAATAAATAAAATGACCCGTCTGTTGCTGGGACATTGGCGCTAGATAAGCCTTAAACCCCTGTCATTATCCGTTACACCCCAAAAATCTTGAACAAATGTCTGGACATGATTTTTATGACGGGCAATTACGCGATTATTCGCAATGAAGAAAACGGAAGGTGGTTGATATTGTGAAGTCAACAAAAACATTTCCTATATACTGAAAAGCTTCAGATTTGGTTGAAAAATGATTCTGCCCATCGAATACAACTCAATTCGTCGCTAACTTTTACCTCAACTTAAATTACGTGCTTTAAAAACTAGCTTAAAACTATCAACTTTAAGAACATCGAAGTTATAGCGAGTCAGTACAACAGTGGCGAAAATTAAAAGTTGTCCAAGAGCGCCGAAAATAATTTTGAATACTGTATTTTCTCATGTTAAACAAAAAAGTTTTCCATGCGCGACAAAATAAATTTCGCTCAATAAAAAGTTAACTGCAATTGCCAAAACTTCTTCTCGATTTTGCCAAAAGTTTCCAAATATCATCAACTTTTGGCACTGTTGAACGACCCAGTTAAAGCAAATTAGAAAAATAACAAAGATTCATATGGCGTCCAAATTTATCTTTTGCAACATCTTCCCTACTTTGAACTTCTTTGCCTTATTCTTAATTCTTCCTTTTCTCCTGTAAAAATTATTTTTATTCCAGACGTTATTTTTGAAAAACTCTAGCCCCAGTTAAATTTAGAAATAATTCAAATCTGCTACGTACTAATTTTCTTGTATTTGAGGGTTTACGTGGAAGGTAAAACGGAAGGTGGTTGATATTGTGAAGTCAACAAAAACATTTCCTATATACTGAAAAGCTTCAGATTTGGTTGAAAAACGATTCTACCCATCGGATACAACTCAATTCGTCGCTAACTTTTACCTCAACTTAAATTACGTGCTTTAAAAACTAGCTTAAAACTATCAACTTTATGAACATCGAAGTTATAGCGAGTCAGTACAACAGTGGAGAAAATTAAAAGTTGTCCAAGAGCGCCGAAAATAATTTTGAATACTGTTTTTTCTCATGTTAAACAAAAAAGTTTTCCATGCGCGACAAAATAAATTTCGCTCAATAAAAAGTTTACTGCAATTGCCAAAACTTCTTCTCGATTTTGCCAAAAATTTTCAAATATCATCAACTTTTGGCACTGTTGAACGACCCAGTTAAAGCAAATTAGAAAAATAACAAAGATTCATATGGCGTCTAAATTTATCTTTTGCAGCATCTTCCCTACTTTGAACTTCTTTGCCTTATTCTTAATTCTTCCTTTTCTCCTGTAAAAATTATTTTTATTCCAGACGCTATTTTTGAAAAACTCTAGCCCCAGTTAAATTTAGAAATAATTCAAATCTGCAACGTACTAATTTTCTTGTATTTGAGGGTTTAACGCAAACCAAGAAGCATATCATCTTGAAGGCTAAGGGCAAACGCAGTTCCAGACAAAAATCAAGAAAAGTAAATTCAATTCAATTTCTCTAACATTGCAATAAATACGATTTAGAATAAAAATGATTTGCGCAATCGAGAAATGACACAATTGATCAACTTTTTCGTCGTAATACCAGAAAAAAAACAGAACACGGAAAACTATTATTCTTTGAACTTCATCCAATATAACTTTGAACAGTTGAAATGAGAGAAGACTACAAATTTTTGGGGACGCAAACCATCGCAACTGCAATTTTAGGATGTGATATTGATCGATTGTTTTTTCTTGTGAAGAACTTCATTTACAGTTATACATATATGATTTATGTGTCAAACTAAATTCAAAAACTAAGCAATTATAATTTTAAACCAACAAGCAAATTAATTGCAATAAACGCCACAGGTGGAGTTTACCTTTGAAGTATAAACAACAAACAGCAAAAACTTGATTTATAAATCGGCTTCCACAAATTGATAACTCCATATACAGTCTGTTCCAGTTTTCTTGCGGTAAGTCAGTTAGCCTTTCTTTGAACTCTTTTCTCAGCGGGAAAGGGGCAAAACGAACGACCAGATTGCAATACATGTGAGGCATTGAAACCAAAGATGCAGTCAAGTATGTCCTAAATAAAACAGTAAGTACTTTTTGAAACTATTGAAGCAAATAAAAAGCCTATGACAGTTGTAAAAACGCTTAAGAACTTGGGCAAATCAAAAATTGGATGTTTTTTTTTACACAGAGGCGCAGCTCCCCCCTTTGTACTATTTTGAGATATCCATTTTTGGCGGACTGACCCTAAAATTTTTCTAAAGGCGCGAATATATACTAATTTTGAAGGGGGAGCGCGCGCTGAAAAAACGCGATTTTTGGTCAATATTTTCCAAAAAGTGCCTAGAAACGCCTTTCTTGGCCTTTTTTTTTTGAAAAATTTGCCTGCGGTGCAGAAAAATTGGTCAAAATGGGGTCTTTATAGTGATTTGGGAGAGCTCAGAAAATCAATTTGGTCCGACCTAAAAAAAGTCGACAAAATTTTTAAATTTTTTTTTTGAAAATCCACCCCCCCTCGAGAAAATCCTCCTAGATCCATGCCTGCCTCTACGGGAATTGAACTTTAGCCCTCGGACATTCAAGTTTCCAAGTTGACTGCCCTATACAATTGTGTCATTTTGAATCTATTCGGATGGCACTTTCAATTGACTAAAAACTGATTTAAATCAATCAATCCCAAAACAAACTTTGTATGATAATTTATAACTTTTGGACTTCAAAATCAAAAATTGAGAGTTAAAACTTGAGTCGTAATGGAATAATATGACCAACTAGCTCGCCTGATTTCTTTGTAACAATTTTGTGTGCGAGATAACAATTCGTGTTACGCTTTCAGCTTCATACTCGCTTCACGTAGATTCCAAGGTCAATCCCCAATCTACAACTTTTTTAGATTTCGGGAATTAAATTATACGAATGGAATTAATAAACATATCCAAAAGACAGTTGGAAACGACTCATGAACGCAAGATAACAACAAAGCTGACTCTTGTTCGAAAAAAATTTCATGTTTCTAAGAAAAAATATATGGCCTTAAGGCTCTATGAAATTCATAGTAAACTTATGATAAAATTGATCCATTTTGAGAAACCTGGATCAATAGGAAAACTTTTTTATCGCGCTGAAAAATCGAAAATTGAATTCCACCATCGAAACTGAAGTCAATTACGTTTTTCGTGCCTAGACAATTTTACTGTTCGGTAAGGGAGTTTGCTTTCATTTTACGAAAGGAAATGAACTGAACTTAAAAAGAAATCAGAAGTCAAATCGCGAAAAAGTTAATTTGCACCTGAACGAGACTTTCCCGAAAAAATATCACCAAGACCTATATCAGAGTATTCACTACGTTCATGACACTTGAAAAATAACCAAGCATATATATTCCTCCCTGTCTTCGAAAATCGCAACAATTGCTAATTAGAAAAGCTTTGAGCATAGTTGTCCAGAGGAGCCAGTTGTCTGTACTACTTCTTTATATATGCTAGGATTATAGTCATACTATCTGTCAAAAAAGAAAAACAACCACAAAAAATTCAAATTAGTATCCGTGGTAGTGTCTGTTTTTTGTCAATGGTATAAAAAATGATTTAAACGAAAGCCTAAGCTAAAACATATTCGGTAGTCATAGTAAAATAGACAAATTAGTCAATAATTTAAGTCAAAACATGACGAGAAAAAAGTTCAATGATTAATCCCAAGATGGTGATAAAAAACTACTTTTAATGGAGTAAATCTAAATTTTCAGCGCTTGAATAAAAGCTTCACCTTTAATCCTACTATAACACTCGCTTTCCTCGCCGGATTCCATCGTTTCAAACCAGTTATTCTTAACACCGGGACAATTTTTTGAAACGACTGAAAGCGCTTTAACATAAAATTTCACTCGACCTATTCCAATGATTATTTGTGGTACCTGATTTTGCGTGGAAACCAAAACTAGCCTGCTCGCTCACGTTATTCGCTCGAAATTGGACCAAAAACCAAAACTTGGGTCGATCCTCTTTAGACTGAAAATGGAACTGTAGCCATGAAAAAAATTCAAGCTATAAAATTTTAAAACCAATAAATTTACGACCCATCCTTATTAAAACAGACAAAAACTTTTCTAAAAATTGCCTTCAAAACGACGCAACATGGGTTGAATGTGTCGATATAACATAAAGCGAAACCGTTTAGCAAAAAAAAATTAATTAAATTATTACATATCAGGGTTGGCAAACCTACAAACTACAGAACACCTTTCAATTAAAACTAGCGTGTACCGCACCTCCGGTGCTTCGAATTTTCAACAACTCAAAAAAACTATTCTCTGAGTATACTCTGGCAGCACCCAATTACAGGGTTCGTAATTAAAAATTTTGCAAAGTTTTTTATTCACGTTTTTTAAACAAATTTTGAAGAACCATAAAATTTTGTGAAGTTTTATATAAGTTCTTCGAAAAATTTAAAATGAACTAAGAAACGTCACATCTGGGAAACTGAAAGCAATTGAGCAGTCACATTTGGACGCAAGATTTGCAACTCCTGAGAGTAACTTCAAATTTTGTAAAGTTTTTCATTCGTTTTTTTAATTCAAATTTTGAAAAACCATAAAAATTTGTGACATTTTTTTTTATAACTAAGTTTATAATGAATCAGGAAACGTCACATCTGGGAAACTGGAAGCAATTGAGCAGTCGCATTTGGACTCAAGATTTGCAATTCTTGAGAGTAACTTCAAACTTCGTAAAGTTTTTCATTCGTTTTTTAATTCAAATTTTGAAAAACCATTAAAATTTGTGACATTTTTTTTATATCTAAGTTTATAAGGAATTAAGAAACGTCACATCTGGGAAACTGAAAGCAATTGAGCAGTCGCATTTGGACGCAAGATTTGCAACTCCTGAGAGTACTCTTACAGTACCCAACTACAACGTTGGTAACTTCAAATTTTGAGAAACTTCACCTTAAGTTTTCTAAAAGAAGTAGTATGAATTAAGATTTATGTAGTATGAATTTTGTGTGCGAGATAACAATTCGTGTTACGCTTTCAGCTTCATACTCGCTTCACGTAGATTCCAAGGTCAATCCCCAATCTACAACTTTTTTAGATTTCGGGAATTAAATTATACGAATGGAATTAATAAACATATCCAAAAGACAGTTGGAAACGACTCATGAACGCAAGATAACAACAAAGCTGACTCTTTTTCGAAAAAAACTTCATGTTTCTAAGAAAAAATATATGGCCTTAAGGCTCTATGAAATTCATAGTAAACTTATGATAAAATTGATCCATTTTGAGAAACCTGGATCAATAGGAAAACTTTTTTATCGCGCTGAAAAATCGAAAATTGAATTCCACCATCGAAACTGAAGTCAATTACGTTTTTCGTGCCTAGACAATTTTACTGTTCGGTAAGGGAGTTTGCTTTCATTTTACGAAAGGAAATGAACTGAACTTAAAAAGAAATCAGAAGTCAAATCGCGAAAAAGTTAATTTGCACCTGAACGAGACTTTCCCGAAAAAATATCACCAAGACCTATATCAGAGTATTCACTACGTTCATGACACTTGAAAAATAACCAAGCATATATATTCCTCCCTGTCTTCGAAAATCGCAACAATTGCTAATTAGAAAAGCTTTGAGCATAGTTGTCCAGAGGAGCCAGTTGTCTGTACTACTTCTTTATATATGCTAGGATTATAGTCATACTATCTGTCAAAAAAGAAAAACAACCACAAAAAAATTCAAATTAGTATCCATGGTAGTGTCTGTTTTTTGTCAATGGTATAAAAAATGATTTAAACGAAAGCCTAAGCTAAAACATATTCGGTAGTCATAGTAAAATAGACAAATTAGTCAATAATTTAAGTCAAAACATGACGAGAAAAAAGTTCAATGATTAATCCCAAGATGGTGATAAAAAACTACTTTTAATGGAGTAAATCTAAATTTTCAGCGCTTGAATAAAAGCTTCACCTTTAATCCTACTATAACACTCGCTTTCCTCGCCGGATTCCATCGTTTCAAACCAGTTATTCTTAACACTGGGACAATTTTTTGAAACGACTGAAAGCGCTTTAACATAAAATTTCACTCGACCTATTCCAATGATTATTTGTGGTACCTGATTTTGCGTGGAAACCAAAACTAGCCTGCTCGCTCACGTTATTCGCTCGAAATTGGACCAAAAACCAAAAACTTCGAACCGGTTTTTCTCTACACTGCAACAGCATTTTTGAAATTTTTTAATGTCGTTCTGACCACGGCTGAATCGTTCTTAATGTGATATATCACTCGACCCATTCCGATGATTAACTGTGATACCTGATTTTGCATGGGAAACAAAATGAAATTGAAGAAACAATACACTAGGATACAAAGCTCCTCTTACTTTAATAAATTATTTCAATCATTAGCACTAACAAAAACCACCAGTTACAAAAATATTTTCTAGATAAAATTTAAACTACATTTTTAATTCCTCACAGAAAAAAAACAAACCCTTCACTAACCGGAAAAACAAATTTGAGAAAAAAAACATCAAAGAAACAAAAATCAACTAATTAAAATTTGCGACAATTTCCAATTTGCGACAATTTTTTTAAACGAAAACTAAAAAAATATTCTGCGCCTCAATTTTTCGTTTTATTGATTGAACGACCGGATCGTTCTGTGCAATAAAATCGAAAAAACGAAAACTACCAAATAATAGATCTATCAACAAAAACAAAGCTAGTTTTGAAAAAAAAACATCATGCCAGGTCAATTTAATGTTAAACCGAGGCGAAAAAATTGTATAGAAAAATATCGAATAAAAACAGGAATTTTTTTTAAAACAGCAATTTCAAAACTTTTGTTTCGGATGAGGTTCATAAAAAACCTTAGAAAGCACTGAGAATTAATGGCCGACTGACAGCTAGGTCAAAAAAACTTGGGTCGATCCTCTTTAGACTGAAAATGGAACTGTAGCCATGAAAAAAACTCAAGCTATAAAATTTTAAAACCAATAAATTTACGACCCATCCCTATTAAAACAGACAAAAACTTTTCTAAAAATTGCCTTCAAAACGACGCAACATGGGTTGAATGTGTCGATATAACATAAAGCGAAACCGTTTAGCAAAAAAAAAATTAATTAAATTATTACATATCAGGGTTGGCAAACCTACAAACTACAGAACACCTTTCAATTAAAACTAGCGTGTACCGCACCTCCGGTGCTTCGAATTTTCAACAACTCAAAAAAACAATTCTCTGAGTATACTCTGACAGCACCCAATTACAGGGTTCGTAATTAAAAATTTTGCAAAGTTTTTTATTCACGTTTTTTAAACAAATTTTGAAGAACCATAAAATTTTGTGAAGTTTTATATAAGTTCTTCGAAAAATTTAAAATGAACTAAGAAACGTCACATCTGGGAAACTGAAAGCAATTGAGCAGTCACATTTGGACGCAAGATTTGCAACTCCTGAGAGTAACTTCAAATTTTGTAAAGTTTTTCATTCGTTTTTTTAATTCAAATTTTGAAAAACCATAAAAATTTGTGACATTTTTTTTTATAACTAAGTTTATAATGAATCAGGAAACGTCACATCTGGGAAACTGGAAGCAATTGAGCAGTCGCATTTGGACTCAAGATTTGCAATTCCTGAGAGTAACTTCAAACTTCGTAAAGTTTTTCATTCGTTTTTTAATTCAAATTTTGAAAAACCATTAAAATTTGTGACATTTTTTTTATATCTAAGTTTATAAGGAATTAAGAAACGTCACATCTGGGAAACTGAAAGCAATTGAGCAGTCGCATTTGGACGCAAGATTTGCAACTCCTGAGAGTACTCTTACAGTACCCAACTACAACGTTGGTAACTTCAAATTTTGAGAAACTTCACCTTAAGTTTTCTAAAAGAAGTAGTATGAATTAAGAAACGTCACATCTGGGAAACTGAAAGCAATTGAGCATTCGCATTTGGACGCAAGATTTGCAACTCCTGAGATTCCTCTGACAGCCCCCTAACTACAGGTTAGGAATTTCAAACTTTGAAAAAAAAATAACTTAATTTTCATGAGTTTTTTTTTTGAAAAAATCACAAAAAATAGGACGGATAATCAAATTGTAAACATATATCTGGAAAACTGCACGATTTTTAGCAGTCCTATTTGGTACCCAGAGAGTACCCTGACAGAGCCTCACTACAGAGATAATAATTTCTTTTGCGAAAATCGTCTCATCTCGTTCACTAAAATGATTCGGGCATTCAAAATTGGAGGCCAAATTCGCAACCCATTATTTGATATTGGGCTGCTTAATTTAAACTCGGTAAAATAACCACTAAAATCAAATAGGAAAATCGAGAAAAAATCTTAACCATTGCTATATGCGATATAGCTTAAACATGCAAAAATAATACGTTGAAAAAGCTTAAACATGGCGAGATAGTGAAGCCCGCAATTAAATATATAATAGATTAAAACTGTTTAAATCAAACATAAAAACTCTAAGCTTTGTAAAGAATCTGCTTAAAAAGCGTACCAGAAGAAGTAAATTACAACCAGCATAAAAAGCAATCGTCGAATAAGACGGATAATCAAATTGCTGACATGCTCAAAACATGTCTGTTGCAGTAGTTCCAGATGAACCCTGTGAACTAAGTCGTTTCAAGAAAAAACTCTAGTTCCCGGTTGCAACACACTGGCTAACGAACATGTAAAGAAAATATTATATGCTGGATTACAATGCGCGTAAAGCTTGTACATCTGTATAACACAGATTGCTTGTAATATGATACTGCTATCTTCTCTGATTATGCAATTATTAACAAATATTGCCCATTGCTGTGCAAGCAGTACAGAATGTTTTGACCGCATTGAAGAAAAATTTCAAAATCAAAGAACAATTTGAAATATGTCAAAAAATCCACGAATTGCTAAATAATAACTAAGATAACCTTAGAACTAGAAGAATTAAATTTGGAGGCAAGCTTCTAATTCCTGTCTAATTTAGTCAAAAATTACTAATGAATCCTGTGAACAAAGTCAATTCCTGGTTGCAACACACTGGCTATAGCTTATGTAAAGACAAATATTATATACTGGATTACAAAGAGAAAAACATGCTTGTAACATGATATTGCTATCTTCTCTGATTGTGCAATTATTATCAAGTATTGCCCGTTGCTGTGCAAGTAGTACAGAGTGTTTCGACCTCATTGAAGAAAAAATTCAAATATAAACAACAATTTGAAAACAAAAATTACTGATAACTTAATTTCAAGTCTTTTGAAATAGGAGAACAAATCCACGAATTGCTACATAATAACTAAGATAGCCTTAAAACCAGTAGAAATGAATTTGAAGGCAAGCCTCTAATTCCTGTCTTATTTAATGCAAACGTTGTCTCGGTGTCGATAAGTTTTTTATCGACATCGAGACAACTATTTTGATGTTTGTTAGAAACCCAAACACAACTAATAGGGCTTTAATATGATATCATCGGAAACTGGCAAACGCTTCAGAAAAGTTAACTCGGTTTAACCCTCAAAGATAACCATCATGAAATTGGAAGAGCGTAGAAAATTACTATCAACCAAAACTTTTTTTTTTGCTCACAGAGCATTCCAGGCAAAGACTCCAGATGAGTCCTGTGAACAAAATTATTTATGGGAGAAAAAAACGCAGTACCCAATTGCAAAACATTGGCTTCTCGCAAGGGTTATAATAAAAGAAACCGCGAAAAACCCTAGAAAAAAAATCATCACGACCTATATAAGTGAAAATAACTTCCACTTCAAAACACATTCAACACAGATGCGAAACTTAGCCTTGCACTACTTGCGGCACCCTTAAAAAACGGCAGCTAGCCGAAAGAAAATAGGACAAAGCCACTGATTCGGAACAAATGAAAAAAAATCTTCACCAAAAGGTTATGAGCACACAACACTTGGGCAAACGACAAATGAGCCAAAAAAAGCTGTAAAAACGTTTGAGCTATAAAAAAAAACTTTCAAGTTTTTCACCCCCTCCCCTTCAAGAGCACAAATTCAATAAATAAAATGTTTGCCCTCAAAACGACGAATTTTGAGCAAACAGATATAAAAGTGAAAAAAAAAAAAAACGAAAATAGTCAGCAATAAAGGAAAAGAAAGCAACAACAATAGTTAGAATGGAAAGCCATTTAAAATTCAGACATGCTGAAAATATCGAATGCCTTGCATTCCATCAGAAAAGAGATGCAATTTGATTCACCTGATTTTATTAAACTAGTTGGTAACCCGAAAAAAGTCTATATTCCGATTTGATAAGACATGCTACTCGCAAGCAGGATGAAATTTTGGGAAACTGACATAATGTTCTGAATATGCCGAAAATATGCTTCAAGAAATACTATTTGCCATTACTTTCAATTGGGCAAAGATTCCATAGAAAACATCAAATTTCGACAAATGTAATTAAATTTAAGCCGTTTGAGCCGAAATTTGGATTCTAAAATAATTTTTAAAAATTTCAGCATCGAGAAATACCGGTCCAATTAATCTAATTTAAAAGTCTTATAATTTGCTGAATCATAGTTTCTTAGTTAGGCGATGCTAACAGTGGTCGGCACATTCTATACTACTTACACAAAAACAGGTACCCTCAATTGATTTGTTTCAATCATTGTGTCTAACGTATTTCTGTTCTTACATGGGCTGTTGATTCTCCTCAGGAGCCGAATATGGATCCAAACCAACTGCCTCCGGCGCCTGCTGCCCCATTAGCTCCATTCATCTGCTGCTGTTGAAGTTGTCTTTGAGCATACTTGTCTTTGGCCATCTGTTTGTACTTGTCGTAGCTACTCTGTCTGTCTTTTAACAACTGGGTTATCTCATCGCTTTCCTCTTTTAGCTTCTTTTCAGCCTGAAAAAAGGCACCGAAACAATCGACAACTATAGTTAAAGCCAAATTGTTGGCAATACCTTTTCAGTCAATGAATCTTAACAAAATTAACTCAGCTGAAACTGCTCATTTCGACGTCAGATTTCAGTTTACCAGTGATTGCCACACATAAAAACCTTGTCCGACAAAAGTTTTAAACATAAAATGCTCAAGTGCTGATTTAAATTATCGGAACGAAAAGCAAAAACTTAAAATCAAATCAAATTAAGTGAAAGGTGAGGAAGACAAAATTTGCTTAAGATTTAAGCAGATTTATGGTACAATTTGTGAAATTATGGCCCAAAATTTTACCCCAAAAACGGATCATGTTGGCTTTTTCAGTCAAACAAAAATTACGCTACAACTACCAAGTCAATTACTGCCAAAACTATATCGAAGTGAGCCTCGTACGTAGCCTAAAAAAGTTTAGCGGGTCATAATCTCCAACAAATTGCGCGAAACGTTTACAACTTTTGGTATTTTATAAATTAAAAATGACATTTTGGCAGTACGTTAGAGGATCACTTTATAAAATGCCAAAAGGCTCACTTAAGAGGCTCGCTTTATAAAATACGAAAGAGGCTAACTTAGGAGGCTCACATAAGAGGCTCACTATATAAAATACTTCATGAAATGCCAAAATTATATCTAAGTGAGCCTTTTACGTAGCCCAAAAAAATTTAGTGGCTCATAATCTCAGAAAAATTTCGCGCAAAGTTAAAAACTTTTGATATTTAATAAAGTAAAAATGAGATTTTGGCTTTCAATCAAAAAATATTTAACTGATACAATGTTTTGGAGATTATACCCTTCTTTAACGTTTGTATGGCCAAGTAAGATTATCATTTTGATATAGTTTTTACAGTATTTCACCGGATAGTCCTGATTGACTGAAAAAACCATAAATGAACTTCGGGCCGAACTTTGCAAAACAAATTGCAACATATTAATTCAACCATAATTGAGAAAAACACGTTTTAAACTTCCATGTTTTATGCTTTTTGTCCGGATAATTTAAATCAACACTGTATAGTTAGTTAAAACTATTGGCAATATTCTTTCGCTCAACGAATCTGAACGAAATTAATAAACCCAAAACTGCTCATTTGACGTTAGATTTGAGTTTATAACTGATTTCCACATGTAAAAACGGTTTCCGCAAAACTAATTAACCTAAAATGTTTATATTTTTTATGATTAAATAGTCCAAGGCCACTAATATTGCCAAAAATTTGGCTCAAACCATAAAAACAATTGATAGATGATAGCCTTTAAGAAAATTGTCTCACAAAACTTAGCAGCTATTGATTTTCAGACGATATTTATTTTATCCATCAAATGAAAACTTCTATGCTTAAAGGAAAGAAGATAGATACTTTAGAAACCTGCCGATATCTTTAAAATGGAGCAATCATTAGCAATAAAACTCAATAAAATCAATTTAAAATTAGTTTGAAAACAAAAAATTTGCTGATAAAATTTATCTAATACTGTTTATCATTGACTCTCGTGACTTCACAATTGAAAGCATAAGGGCGAAGCTGCACTTGCAAACTCAAGCAAAAAAGGCTTAAAATCTGTGCAATGTTGGCTTAAAAATTGTTAAGCAAAAAGATCCCAGCTAGGACTGGAGGTACCTGTTTGATAAAAATTCAAAATGCAGCCAACATGCAGTTTGAAAAGAGTAATGAACGCAAGAAACAGAATAAATTGACTTGGTTTTAGAAAAAACTTTACTTTCGAATTTTAATGAAAAAAGATATGGCCTTAAAGCTCTTTGAGTTTCAAGAACAATTTATGATTGGTGCTTTTTTGATAAAAGTAACCCAATTTGAGATAGCTCGATCGATAAGTATGTTTTTTATTTCGCTAGGAAATCTGAAAATTACCATCCACTTTCGAAACTAGAATTCGATCACGTTTTTTGTGGCTTTAACTTTTTTGCTATTAGATAGTGGAGTTTGCCTTCCTGTTACCAAATGAAGTGAACTGAACTTAAAAAGAAATCACAGTGAAACCGCGAAAAACCAAAATTGAACGTGAACAAATTTTACGGCTTTTTCCTTAAAAAAAATTACCAAGACCTGTTTAAGAGATCTTACTACGTTTATTACCTTTAAAAATACAGATGGAGAAAAGATTTTGCAGGGGAGATAAAAACATATCCGTTTCTCTAAAAAAAATTCTACACAAGCGAAGCTGTGCTTTGCAAACACACGCGAGAAAAAGACAAAAAGCAGCCCTACACACATAAAAATTGAAAATAAACATAGAAAATTGAATAAATTACTGTTCCAACAAATAAAGCAGCTATATATTCTAACAACTTGCCAATGCCGCTTATGTAGCAAATATTCTAAGAACTTTTTCGTTCGATTGAAAATTCAATGTCAGATTTGGCACTAAACGATTGGAAAAGAGTAATGAACGCAAGTAAACCTTGAAAAAAAACAGACTTTGAAAAAATCGAATTTCAAAGAAAAAAAATAGATGCCCTTTAAGCTCTCTGAATTTCTAGAACAATTTATGATTGGCGTTTTTGATAGCATTATTACAATATGAGAAAACTGGAACAACAGGTGAAGTTTTTAATCCGCTGGAAACCTAAAAATTAAATTCCACTTTCTAAACTAAAAATCGCTTACGCTTTTTTTCAGCCATTTCCACGTTCGTATTTGGAGAGTGCTATTTACGTCATTTTCAGCAGACGAGTTTCAATTAAACTTAGGAAGTGCTTATATACCTAAGTGCATTTATAAATGAATCAATATGTATAAATGCACATCTGTAGTTATTAGAGACTTTTAAAACTTTTTCCTGAAAAAAAAAACAAAAAAAAAATTAGCAAGACCTGTATAAGAGTTCATTACTCTTTAAAAAAACGACCAGATTGTCGAAAATCATCTTTGTTGAAACCTTATTTTTTTCCGGGAAGAATTCCATCGATTGAACTCTTAAACTGAGATTCGGAAAGATAGTTTTTGAGGCAAAAAAATCAAAAAATTGGTTAAAAAAATACTCCAGTGACATTTTCGAAGGCCGTAGAACATGGGATAAGGCAAAAAGAGTTTAGCTGAATATGCACAAACTTAAGAGAGTAGCTGGGGTCTGTCCAATGGTACCTTTTTGTTGAAAATTGTCAGTGTAGTTACAGAGAAAATTGAAAACATTTGCGAAAAAAGCAAAATTTTTCCAAAGCGTCTAAGAAAATGAATTAAATAGTTAAACACAGAGGCGAAGCAAAGCTTCGCACTACTTGCGATACAACAAAAAAAATTAAAAAACATAAGTAAAAAATGGAGCTGGAGGTACGTTCTTGATAATGAATGAAGTTGCTATACTGACTTAGCACGAAAACTGATTTCAAAAATTGGACTTTGCCCATAACCATAGTTGTTTCTCTACTAAGATACGCAAGAGTGAAAATTTTTGAGACCTGGGAATTTCTCTAAGACACAATGTTTCTCTTACAAAAAATTAAGGAGTCACCGCTTCTGCGGGAACAATTATCGCAACCGGTTTTTTCAATTGAACTTATCATCTCAGAGTCAATTGGGTAAATTTTTACAAGTAAAAAAATTTCTAAAAAACGGTCAAAAGTTCTAAAAAGTCAAAAGACTTTCCAAAACCCACAAATTTTTTCGGCAAAAAGCAGGTTGAGGCCGCTTAAGCATAGAAGATTCCCAAAATCGAGTTTCTCGATTGAACACCGGGTTTCTCTACTCGCACGGTAGTTTTCGCGTAAAGTAAAAGAGTTTCCAAAAACTGTGAAAATTTGATTTGTTTGAAGGCCATAACAAACTGGGCATAGGCTATTATAAACGTAGAATTTCAACAATAGGTTGTTTTCCTTAAAAATATGATATCAGATTTAGCAGGAAAGTTAGCGAGAAAAGTCCAAAAAACGTCAACAAATAAAAAATTTGACATTTTCACGATTCATAGACTTTTGTGTTGAAAAATGGAGCGTAGCCGCTTGCTGGAACGAATTTACTCCACCTTCAATTCCGGTTGAATCCAAAATTTTAGATTTGGGAGGGTAGTTTTCGAGAACAAAACCTTTATAAAAACTGTCAAAAAACAAACTTCCGAGGACCATAACTTTCGCTGTCAGAAAAATTTTGGCGTAGTCGCTTAAATAAATGAGCGCAACACAATCTATTCTTTGAATCGATCAAAAAATCTCAGATATGGCAGAGAAGTTGTCGAGAAAATTCAAAAAGTTCAAAACACAGTCAATAAATAAAAAAAAATGGACTTTTCCGAGGGCGAATTTTTTTGTGTAAAAAACTTTGTGAGTATGTGCTAATGCAGGGTAGCTTCCCACTGCACATTATCTCTATTTAGGCGACATTATCCGATTTGAGAGGTGTAGTTTCGAGAAAACGGAAAAAAAATATGAGACAAATATCCCCAACAAAAATATGGGTAAAATATTCCCCCACAGTTTTTCGAAGGCTGTAGACAAAGAGAGACTTTAGGGGAGTATGAAGGCTCAGAGTAGAATAGGCAGTATTTCAATTGATATCCCTTTTTTGAAAATCAGTAAAATTTCTGAGAAAGGCTAAAAACTTTCCAATAAATTTGGAAATAATTTTCCATAACGAAAAAAAATTTCAACAAACCGTTTGGTGAACATACAATTAGCTTGAAAAGTGCAAAGGTGAGTGTTTCACTTGAGACGACCCTAAATTAGGTCATTAAGCCGATAAAAAGTGGGCCGAAAAAAATTGGGCCAAAAAAAATTGGGCCGAGGAATTTTTGTTAACGAAACAAATAAAGAAAACACGAAGTCAATGTAAGTAAAATTACATTTTGTAGGAGTCAATCAAACACTAAACAAACATTAAAGAAAAATGCGCGCAGCAAACAACACGATTCCAAGATGTGACAACTAAGTCGACATCACATAAGCAGATAAATAATTGGCCGACAATTTTATTTGACACAGAATATTTCCGTTTAAAAAAAAACAGATCCTGGCCAGATTCGAACCCAGTACCTTTGCCGTTCAATCGTTACCTCCACGCTAAGTTGGCTGGGAATGCATAGAAGTCATCATGGATCAAGATACCAGTCATTCAATTGATTCTGTTAAACAAGTTGTTAACCAGAATAAAGTCTATTTTCCAGTTTGATACCGCTTGCTAATCGCAAGCGTAATGAATTAAAAGTAAGAAACCATAGCATATAAATTTTCACAGTATCTGCTTTTATAAAACGGACTAAATTGCCTATGAGTGGAATATACCAAAATTGCCACCAAATGAGCACTTTCATGGCGACTTAGGTTGGAAAAAAAACGTGCAACATAGCATTACACTACGCATCGGTTGTGTAAATAACTTAAATTGATATTTGAAGGTCAAAAGAGTCAGATAAAAAATTTTTGAGAAGAAATGCATACATACAAACCTCTTCGAAGGCTTTCTTGGCCGCCATGTACTCAGTCTGGAACTTCTGCAGTTGCGTCTTTTTTCGGCTCATCTTACTTTCGGTCTCCTGGATGTTGCGGACTATATTACCCGCTTCTCCTTCCCTCGGACAACAAGCCAAGAACTGGATCTGGAACTTGACATCATTGATCCAGTTGTCACCGTAAACACAGAAGAGGTGGCGACCTAAAACAAAATACAAAACTACCAGAGCCGAAACCTCAATTAAACACAGAGGCGAAGCTGCGCTTCGCAAACACTAGCCAGGACACGACAAAAATCAGCTCTAGAGTTCTAAAAAGTGCAATAAGAAAAAGTAAAAATAAGTTAAAACTCTAATTAGTTAAAACTCGGCGACGTCTCGGACTCTAACCTACTGCGACCGAGAAATTATGAATCTCACGCACTAATCACTCAGCCACGGACGCTTAGTCCATCAACAACACTAGCCACAAATAACGTCGAGAACAGATGCTACGAAATTTCCAATGCTACAGATCATGATTTTAGCAAAAAGGACAAAGCGAACACTTTTATTTGCGAGTTAGTTTAGAAAAAAAGAAGGTTCGCACTAAAACACTAGCTTCTCGCTAGCGTAAAAATTAATACGCATTTAAATAGTTCTAGAAAAGCTTTTGCAAGCCTTTATGTTCCACTAGACTCCGGCGGATTTAGGCGCATATAAGCAACCCTAAAATTTTAATTAAGGCGCCTGTGGTGCTGATATATATTCCAACTTTCTGGGGGAACACTTTTTTTCAAAATTCGAATTGGCTGAATATATGAAATATTTTGACTAACATAATTTTCATACTAATATAAAAACCTTAAAACAAAAACGTCCATTAGCTCAATACAATTTCTTTGCAATGCCACTTACCTACAGCCAAATATGGGCCAGAGAATGAGTGACTGACCTGGATTTAGCAGTAGGTTGAGACTGGACTCGAAGCCGTCTAGCCGGCGGAATGTGATTGGCACTTCGTCTTCTGTCATGAACTTGAGTGGAAATAGGTCTGACAAGTTGAACCTATCCCACGACACAAAGTACATGTCCACCTACACACGTCAAATAGAAACTTAACTTAGCTCAGAAATCTAATAATGGGAATTCCGAAAGCACCTTTAAGAGTTCAGAAGAAAGCTTGCTCGGAATAAACTTCTAAACAAGAATCAGACAAAAATTTCATATGCATTCTACATAAATTTACTATCTACAGAAACCTGATAAATCGAAACAAAAATTGATACTCTTGGCTTCAGGCGCGGATCTAATATTTTTCCAGAGGGGGGGGGGCGTAACTTGGAATAGAATAGTAAAAATTGGATTCAAATTTCAACAAAAATTAAGTAAATTTATACAAAAATGAGTCTGCGATGTTTGGCAGCAAATCTGTCTGTCATCTTCTTCAGTAGCATCTCCGCAGAATCTTTTCAGTTGGATCTCTGTCCGGTCCAAAAACCAGCGACGAAAGAGCTTGAGCACTTAGCTTAGTAAAAAACAAAGTATTCCTCTTTCTCGGTGGATGTTGTTTCTCCAGATGACATATATATGCAAAAATTTGGACAAGCAAATCTAATTAAGAGCAAAGGACCTCTTTCAGAAATCTTTTGAATGCAAAAGCTGACTTTCCAGACAAAATATGTCTCAAGGTAAGCTAAACACTTGCATACAAAATCTGCTCAAAATTGGCAGATTGCCTTTGAAAATGAATTCGTCCGTTCTAATTTTTTTGCAACTTATTTTAGTTGAAACTGAAAAAGAACTTCAAAACCTGCCTCTGTGCCCAGTCTGCTTTTCTTAGAGCTGTCCTCGAACTGACGGGTGCCTCCGTCCTTGTCGAACAGGATGACTTTGTACTTGCTGCTGGCTGTGGACAGACAATGCACCAGCACTCCCGCTTCACTCGTCTGTTCGTCAACCTCCAGCCAGTACCATGCCGCCTCACTCTTGGGAATGGTCGCCTTGTATGTTTGACCTACACAATCCATACTTTGACCTAACACGCCATAAATCATCATCCTCGTCCATAGTCATCATAACAGGATTTCATTACACAACTTGATTATCATCAGCCACCTTCGTCCGGCAAATTGAAACAAAATAGAGATAATACACTATTGACACAGTAAAAACATTCGACTGCTTCTAGTTGCTGTCTATGTAGAAAGGAATTTTTAGGCTACTTATCGCGGCAAAAAGTGAAAAATAAAGAAATGGAAGTGCTACCTCGCTTATGATACTATGTTGGAGGGGCCTGATAACAATACCTCACTCGATACCCTTGAAAATTTCATTGACTAATTTTGCGAAGAAAAATTGAACTCAATCTTCAGTTCCTCCGCGGGAATGGTCGGAACAATTATTTGCACTCTGATTCATACCTAACACAACCTCCTGTACTCGCGCATCAGATTCCTTCCTGCAGATCTGTCGCGCAGTGCCAAGCACATTCGGTGATATTTGAGTGGGCAGAGGCACTCCCAGCTTCGAAAACATGGCGCCGAACAGCCTGCCGACGGATCCGATCTCGTCCACATTAATTCCATCGAAGTTATCCGTGGAGTCCATCCCACAGTCATAACGGTGTTTCTTTGTCGGATCAGAGAGAACTGCAAACGCAATGGAAATGTCTTTAAACTTCTCAGCCGCTTCTGGCGAGTTCGGATTCTTGTCTGGGTGGTATTTCATGGCCAATTTCCTATAGGCACTCTTTATCTCGGCTTCTGAGCTGGTTTTGGTCACCCCAAGGATGCCGTAGTAGTCTTTTCGCTCCGCATTGGCAAGAGCATTTTTGTCAGAGACTCCTCCAGATTGCATCTCATCAACATGTACAACTGAATACAAGGATAGCCGGTTACTGTGCAAGTAGCACCGAATGTTCCGACCATGGTCTTAAGAAAATACAACAAACTTTTTTTTTCAAATTAGTGTCGAGTTTTTTGTGTGGGTGACTAAAAAAATCTGAAAGAAAAAATAGAATTAGGCAAATGAGACAG
Source organism: Symsagittifera roscoffensis (assembly GCF_963678635.1). Taxonomy (NCBI): domain Eukaryota; kingdom Metazoa; phylum Xenacoelomorpha; order Acoela; family Convolutidae; genus Symsagittifera; species Symsagittifera roscoffensis. Next base: position 37,330,541 of record NC_087066.1, read on the forward strand.
TCATAGTCAAATAGGTCGATTGGCAAACAGTTTTTGTAGAAAAATGGCAAGTAAAACGAAGAAAAAAATCGAAAAAACAATTAAAAAATTTTTCAACATTTTTCCAAATTTTTTTTGCCAAGTTTTTGATTCCCAAAATGATGCTAAAACACTCCAAACACTATTTTAATCGAGTTTAACTAAGTTTTTACGGCTTAAAGAAAGCATAAAAAGATATTGTAAGCCTGCACCGCTCACCTTATTAGATTGAATTTAGACCAAACATCAAAAATTTTGAATTTTAAATGTAGTTCGAATCAAAACTGAAAAGGTTTTAATATGTTTAATCATTCGAGCCATTTCAATGATTATTTGTGGTACCAGATTTTGCGTGGAAAACAAAATGATTACATGTGGTACCTGATTATCAAAAAAAGCTAACACACCCGATTGCAAAGTTTTTCCCTTGGTCGGAACAAATCACATTTTCCTTGACACGATCAAATTTCTGTTTAATGGCTGTTGGGTCAACTTGTGATTCTGAGCAGCAGCGTTTCTATGTTTTAGATCGATTAATAAATTGATGAAATATTAGCTGCTAACTCCAGAATAACAGCAAAACAACGGTGACTTAATGAATAAAAAGCAGGATTCCAACTTGAAAAACGAGGCCAACAGAGTTGCAAAAGTGTCAAAGAACAAATTGAGAAGACTGGATTATGAAGTAGTTGTTGAAATTTCACAAGGAAAATTGAGAATTCTTCCCTTCATTTGCCATATCGTTATTAGATAGCGTAATTTGAGTTCCATTTAGTAAGTTAATTAAAGATAGTTTCAAAAAAGGTCAAAAGAAAACCACAATAAAATCCTTTGAAGCGTGAACAACTCTTATGACGGTTCCTGGTAACAAAAACGACATGACTCAAATAAGTGTCTTCACTTTGATCATCGTCAGCTGAAAAAAAAATTAAAAACAGTGCAAGTAGCTGCGATAAAACTATTATGTTTTCGCAAAACAAATAATTAACAAAGATAGCCGGTTACTGTGCAAGTATCAGAATGGTCCGACCATAGTCTTAAAAAACACAAATTTTTCAAAAATATTGTCGTTATTTTCTGCGTTGTGGTGTGATAAAACCATTTGAACAAAAAATTGGAAATTAAAAATATTCGACAGTCATAGTAAAATAGGCAAAAGTTGTAGAAAGATGACTAAAAAACAAATCAAAAAGAAATTCAAAAATTTGCGGAAATTTTTTTGAAGCTTTTTATTTCCAAATGCCGCTGAAAAAAAACTGCAAATGCCGCTGAAAAAATAACAACTTTACTTAAATAAAAGTAAGTTTTCACGGCCTAAACTAAGCACAAAAACAAGCTATTGTAAGCCTGCTCGCTCGCATTATTCGCTCGAACTGACTAAAAACCAGAAATTATACACCGATTTTTCTTGATATTTGTAAAAAATTTTAATATTCGAATCACGACTGAAAAGGATTTATTTGATATATAGCACTCGACCCATTCCCATAATTATTTAAGATACCTGATTTTGCGTGGAAAACAAAAAGAAAAAACTAAAACACCCGAATACAAAAGTTATCCCCATTTTCAGATGGTCGGAACAATGAAAAAAAAACATGCTTCAAAAATGTTAAATTACGCGGTCGAAGGCTACAGAAAAAAAATTCAGCGTTATATAAACACGAACTTAGCAGAGTGTTCAATTCAGATTCATAAATGTAATGCCGCATATAATTCAAAGACTGCTTTTATCGGGTCGACTCCCAGAATGTTCCGACTCGACTGGCCATTTACTTGTCTCGAATATTCATAGATGAAAGAAAAAATTGATAAAGCTAATAAATTTCAAAATTTCTTTTTCTCTTATAAATTTTTTTTCTCTGTCACAAGCCAATTTAAAGTAACTTGGGTTATAGGTACTGCAGGCATTTATCGGCGAAATTAGCTTTCCTAAATTCAAATTAAACTGATCTCGAGAGCGGAATGATTCACCGCTCTGAAATAAGTTGTGTACATAACTAGAGAAATATAAAAAACGTAGTTCGCATAAATAAGCGCGCATACACTGAACATTTTGACCAAATGAAAAAATTCAATACTCTGAATCTTTACCAAAAATGATGTCAGGTACAAAATTGTTTTAAAATGTTACAAAAATATTGCTTCATTTTCGGGCCCCCTCAGCAAGTCATAAAGTATTAAATTATACGAAGTGAGTTCTCGAAAGAAGAGAGCAATTGCCTGCGTGAAATCTTATTGCCAATAAATTAAGAGCGGAAAAACTTTTCCTTGTTGAACCTCGCGCATACGCGTAAATAGTAATTGATTTACTCTTAAAACGCACATAATTCAGCCTAGTTAGTTCGCCCAATTGGCGATGTTCATATCCACAGAAGTTTGCTAAAAATGTTCAAGTAAAAACATTCTTTTGTACTCAGGCGGTTGATATCTGCAGCTAGGTATAAAGAATTTCTGTCGAAAACAACTACTTTGATCACAAAAATTGGTTTCAGTAATTAGTTTGAGTACAAGATGTTATTCGAGCATCAATATTCCGTTAACTTCTTCGAAAGCCAGGGGAAGGCAATAGCAGTACTGAACAAACTAGTACTTCAGTTCTGATTCTTGACGTTTACAAACTGAGTACGATGTACGCGATGTATCTAGTCTAAGATTTCACAGAGAAGCAAAGTTCTACTTCGCAACGCAAGCACAAGCAAAAAAAGCTTTACAAATGAGGTAAAAAAAATATGAACAACAAATGTAAAAATAAGAAAGATAAAAGTGAGTTATTGGTACTGCAAGCATTTATGGTAGAAATGAGCTTCCCTGAATTCAAAATGAAATGATCCCGATAGCGAAATGATTCGCCGCGCCGAAATAATTTGCGCATATAAGTGGAGAAAAATAAGATAGTTCGCATAGAGAAAATGATTACTTCGTATAAATTAGCGCGCATAAACTCTCAACATTTTAGCCAAATTAAAATCTTTTAAACTCTTAATCTTTGCCAAAAACGATGCCAAATACAAATTTGTTAAAACATGTTACAAAAATTTTGCTTCATTTTCAGGCCCCTCAGCGAATCATAAAGAATAAATTTATTATAAAGTATTAAATGTAACGAAATGAGTTCTCCAGGAAATTAATGTGAACAGAGCAATTGCCTGCTGGAAATTTTATTGGAATAACTTGAGCGGAAATCTTTTCCGAGCATGAAAAACTGGCGCATACGCGTAGATAGTAATAGATAAATTCTTGAAACGCACATTATTCAGCCTAACTTAAGGTGAAAATATTTTCTAATTTGGAATAAAGCGGTTGATACCTGCATCTAGGTATAAAGAATTTCCGTCGAAAACAACTATTTCGATCACAAAAATTGTTTTTAGCATAAAATATTTTTTGAGCATCAATATTCCGTTATCTTCTTCGAAATTCGGCAATGGCAGTGCCGAATAAACTAGTTATTCAGTTCTGCTGTTTCACTTTCACAAACTGAGTTCCATGTATCTAGAATAAGATTTCACACAGAAGCAAAGTTCCATTTCGCAAACACAAGCAAAAACGGCAAACAAATTTCTTAAAATAAGGTAAATAACATGAAATATGGAAAAAAGGGTAAAATTAAGTAAGAACGATTAAATTTTCGACGATTAAAGAGTCTCCCGTTGTCTGCACCATGACCAGTCCCTCCAAAAAAAAGTCGAACACTGAAAACCAATATAGCCTATTCAAAAGATAGTATTTGCCAATACTCAAAAAATTAATGTACCGGAGTTGAACACCGGACTTGCAGATTCACAGCCCCCCGTCCTCGCAATTTCGTCACGGTGGCTTGACAATCGTCAAACACTAGGCATCAATATAGCAGACATAACAGTGGCATCAAATGAGCATATATTTTTGCGAGTTCGAAAAAATAGTCAGGAAAATGTTTCTGAAATATGGCTTTAATTGAAACGAAATAGCAAAACTATGTGATATATTACGTTGCTTATAACAAATATTGTTTATAAATTATGAGATTTTAAATTGCGTGTGATAAAAATAGATTGGCTGTCATGGCTTCTAAAGTGAAACTTTTCCCTCCTTCCTCAAATTTCAGTTCATCGTTTTTTACGCGCTCCCATTATCTTTCCATCAGGAAGGCACAATGGGAACTGTATCCGAAATATTTGGTACAGGCGGTGGTGGCCTTGGTTTTAAATCTGATCCACTGGCTCCCGACATATATACATTTTGGCTCAAATACTGGCTTGAGTTGGGGTTCGAATCCACGACCATTCCCTGGCTACCAGGTTGGCTGATTTTTCTATTACTAGAATACTGTGCTTGTTGCCCATTGGTCGATACATCATTTTGGACTGTCGTTATAGTTCTACGACGAATCAGGACATTTTGTAACTGTTCTATCTGCTGGTCTAGCTTATTTCTATGTACAACAAGTTCTTTTAGTTCTCCAATCAGTTGAGTATTGCTCCTACTAAGCAACTCGCGCCCATCAACCTCGATGTTCACAGATGCTGCCGCTTGTACAGTATGTTTGAAACCCCCTCTTAAAGCAGGGGGTGGGTGCGAGGGTGGTGGGTTACTGGGAGAAACTGACACAGAGTCATAAGTCCCTTCTTGAGCTGTCGTGGTTCTAGGAGGAAGTATCGGTTGCTGCGGGTTAGGCACATTTGGACGTGGAACATGACCAGCCCTTTGGGAGGATGTCTGGCCCCCACCCGATTGAGAATAGGTAGGTGCGTGGGGGTGCGAAGTGGCGCTTCTCACAGCCGATTGGTCCGAAGTATCGCCTGAGGCCATCGTGAAATGAGATCCGAAGTCGTCATCAAAACCGAAACCAAAACCTCTCTCACCGCTAATAGATGATGGCTGGCCAGATTGGAATTCACTCTAAACAATCAACATGAAGGCGGTTCATTTTCAGTTCTGCAACAATTTGCCATCTTCTGAGAACATCAATACTTTTTCCTACCTACGAAAAGAACATGGGTTTGTGAACCACTCACTTGTTTTTATCCGTTTGCTTTCGACAACAAAATCTATAGAAAAGGAAAGATTTCATTTGGAGATTGATTGAGGCCTCACAACTTCTTTTTTAAGCTAAACGATTCAGAAAAATTTACGAAACATAACACAGAAACAGCTACGAAAACAAATTAAAAAATGAACAGTTCAAAATATAAAATGAACAGTCATTGAAAGAAACTAAACCTGACAAAAACAAATTTTTTTCAGTAAGCAGCGTTCGACCCATAAACCTGGGGATTCAGAATCAAATGCCTTAGCCATATACCCAGGTGGCGTATCAACTCATCATAGTCAACAGAAAAATGAAAAAATGTCAATTACCTGAGAACCGAACGAAAAGTGATTGAGTTACTTTAACTTTCGAATTAAGAAAAACATATATCACCTTAAAGCTCTTCCAGAACTCTGAATTGAATCTTAAGTTCTTCTACAAATTATCCCCACCAGACAAACATTAATTTTATGGCTTGAATATTGTGATTTTACATATTTATGTGGCAAAAAATGTTGGTCATTGCATAATAAAATCACAAGCAAAATTCGTAGCAATTAGACAAGTCAACAGTTTTGAACGTATCTTGACCGTTCTAGCCATTTACAATGACAATGTTTTATTTTGATATTGGAAATCGTAATTTACCCTCCTCGAATAATTTAAACTGAACTTTGAAAAACTTAAAAAGGCGAGCCGAGGAACATCAAACTTGAGCTTGAAAAATACAACACGACGTATACAAGTGTCTCCATAGTGTTCATTGCCACTTAATAAGCCCTTGTTCCCTAGCTATAGTTACTTATAAACATTTCTAGCAACTGAATGATTGCGACTTCAACATTCCACTTGCGCTGCAATTTGCAGGGTGAGCTCTAGGCTAGCTACAAACTTTACTTATACGAAAAACCAAAACTTGGAGCACTGCAAGCACATCAAAATAAAAATAATAATAATAATTGAAACTGCGCTCTGCCAGAAACCAAAAATAGGCAACAGAAGTTTGGAAAAAAATTGCCAGATGAAAGCTTTGCACACGCGCAGATCCGAACCCCAACTTGCATTTGATGCGTCCATTAATTTATCTAAGCCAGAGTCCCCTGAATTTATCCATTAAATTAACCAGGGTCCCCTGAAATTATCCATTAAATTAACCAGAGTTCCCTAAATTTATCCATTAGTTCAGCCAGAGTCTTCTGAATTGCGCTCCAATTAAAATGCAGTCGAACAGAGTTGATTTTGCCTGGAGTAATAATAGCGGACGAAAAGCCTTACAACAATTATGTCTACTATAAGAAACGAGAGTTAACCAACTCAATCCAATGGTAATGTGAACAAAGGAGATCAAAGCAGCAAGGCAAGGCCAGTATTGGGACATCAAAGGGAGACTTTCTGAAATTGTCAGCTCATGAACATACGCACGAACCCGGTTACGCGCAATAATAAAAACATGCAATCAACGCAAAAACCAAAGAGGATACGGCGGCAACCACATGCTCCTCTACGCAGAAAGTACTATCCGCAGCCTTAGTACACGCGACGACAGATTTTTCCTCATAGATGCCTGCAGTCTCTTACATTAAATGAAGAATCAGAAGATTTTGCTATGAAAACGGACCACACCAACGCATCCTAATTTGTCGGTAAACTGAGCTGCCTATCAAGTATATGCAGACACTGAATGAATACTTTCTTCTAGAAAATTTGGCGGTTTCAGGATTTGGAAAATGGTACTTTTATGCTACAAAAACATTGATATCTTCAACCGTTTTAGAAACTAGTTTATTGATGGAACCTTGAAGAGCTGCCCTCAGAACTTCAACGAAATCTAAAAAGTGCATTTTTTTGTTGACAGAATGACTTTCCCTGCATATACGCAGTTCTTCCGAATAAGCGACAGGACATATACAATGCACTGTGGTCGGATCTAAAATCTGACACACAAAAAAAACAGTTTCTGTAATCATTGAACTGATTGAAATGGCTTCGATAAACTCCATGGGACCAAATTCCAAAAAAAAAAACGAAAATAAGGGATGTTTCTTTCATTTTTCGCAAGCTATTTTAAGAAAGATCCTTGAATTCAGTTAACCTCATCATCGGGAGGGCAAATACTTCTTCAATCTGTCCATAAGCCTCTTGGCTGCGCCTGCCTTTGCATGTAGAGCAGTACTACAAAAATGTTACCCAAAGCCATCAGATCTAAGACGACATCAAAAAATATTTAGAGGATAATTTTGTCCGGATAACAAGAAACGCTACATTGGAATTCACGGTGGATTTGACTCAATGTAACAGATGTCAAACTCACCGAGACTATTTAAAGACAACAATGCTTGCAGGTACTTACTTATCGCAGTTGAGAAAGAAAGTTCACTCGAGGAAGGAAGATAATTTTGGGCATATAAAACGCATAGTATCTTCAGCAGCCAATTACAAGGAGATCGATAATGTTAATTTGTCATTTTAATTCAAATTATTTATAGTCTAGTTCTATTTACGCTTCTAGTTTTACCTTGACTCTCTTTATGGTATCCAAGTTAAATTTAGTTTTCTTTTTGCCTTTTTTGCCTAACACTAATGTGAGGGATATTGTTACAAATACTGGGGGATTTGTCCTAAGGGATTATATCCGGTGGGTCTTTGCCCTGGGAGATTTAGTCCGCGAGCCGTTTTCTGAGTTCATTTTTGATCTCAATAAAAAAAACAGGCTGACCTTGTGCGTAGTACTGGTGGCAGATGAGGCGGATTGTGGTGAATGAGATGCAGAAGAAATGGAAGTGTGTTTGGCGAATATTGCCGCAATGCCGACCACTTGTCCAGCCACGCGTGCCAGCACTCCTGGAAGACTAGTCGGCAGCTGTAGACCATGTCTGGTACCCACTGATAAATGCATAGCAATGCAGAATTCGTCCAGCGATAAAACTCCGTCTCCATCGACGTCAGATAGATCCCAAATTAGAGACAGAGATCCTGTATCGAGGCGCGATTGTGAGAAAAAATTACGGGCAGCAATTGCGTCAACAAAGCTAAACAAATCGGGCTGCATACGCGTGAAGAGACGAGTATAATACACAACCTGCTCTTCGCTTAAGACCCACGCTTTCTCATAATCGGCAGGCACTACAGATGTCCCCAAATTTGAACCCGATGTCGGCGGACCTGAAGGTATCGATGAAGGCTGTGACGAAGACGTCGAGGCACTTGCAATTCCAGCACTCATGAATCTAGTTTGAACCTGACTATGTTGACTTTCATTGACGCTCGTTGAAACATCTGACGCCATCATTTCGGAACGTGTAAAAATCTCACGCGGTGAGATTTTTAAAATGAATCCTTGGGAGTAACAAGGAAGAGATCAGACTACAAATTATATTAACCAGAGCAGCTTCACTTACTTACAAAAAAAAATCCGGTTCATAATCTCACTTTTTAGTCATGTTCCATTCTCGACTGAATCGCCATTCAACTCAAATTGCATTACTTTCTGAAAAAAAAAACTTAATATAGTTATGTAGACGATTGAAGTTAATCTCATACCCGTTCAAAGCGTGATATCAGTACAATGTTGCAACGCCAAGTTACGGTGCTTTGTAAGCAAACAGAAATCTAGCCAACAGAGAGTTCGAAAAGAGTCAATGAGCGCAAGTAAATTGAAAACTGAAAAAACTCAACTTTCGAATTTCAAAAAAAAACAGATGCCCTTAAAATTCTTTGAATTTCAAGAACAATTAATGACTGACATTTTTTTAAATTTCCCCAATTTGAGAAAACTGGATTAATAAGTAAAGATATTTATTTCGATGAGAAATCTGATAATTAAATTCCATTTTCAAAAAAAGAAGCCAATCACGTTTTTCGCTACCTTTACACTTTAGCTGCTCGACTGCAGTTTGCATTCCGTTTAAGAAAAAGTAAAATATAGCCTGAAAAAAAAAACGAAAAAAAAAAACATCGCGATTTACATAAAAGTACGAGCAACATTCATCGACTCTTAATAATATTATCTCGAATTCACAAACATTTAAAAAAAACAGCCAACAGACGGTTGAAAAAGAAAAAAAAAACAAGAAACAGAAGAAAGACTGACTTGTTTTCAAAAAAACTTCCAATTTCTCAATTAAAAAAAAATTAAATGTGGTTCGTGCTAATCGTGTTAACAGTCCAGTCGAGAATAGTCCATTTGTATTATCTCCACACATTCCAGACTGTGTTATTTTGTTGAGCCGAGCTCTTATTTGCGACTGAAGGCCGTTTTTTTGCGTCTAGAACTTTCACGTGGTACCACTATTGCAGCCGAAATTGGTCAGGCCGCGGTAGACCTGAAGCTAGAGGTCAAGTGGGAGCTCGTCCTCACACACTATCATTGCCATGGCATTATATCGAATACACTATCTGTCGATTTCAATGTGAACACCTAACCACTATGCTAAGTGCCTCTTGAGAAAACTTGATCACTAGGTAAAAAATTTTTTCTGGGAAATCTGATACTTTAATTCAATCTTCGAAATAGGACTTCAGTCACAATTTTCGTGACCTTTAAACTTAAGCAGTGATAGTGGAGTTTGCCATTCTTTTAACAAAGTAAATGAACTGAAATTAAAAAATCAAACGTCAAACAGCGAAAAAATAAACTTGATCTTGCACAAACTTCACGACTTTTCCTGAAAAAAAAGCTTTAAAAAATCATCGCGACCTATATAAAAGTCTGAACTGCGTTCATCGACTCTTAATCATAGCTGAATTGAGAAAACTGGATCTTTGGGAGATTTCTTCATACCTCAAGAAAATATGACAAGAAAATTCGACTTTTTTAAATTAAGGCCAATCACGTTTTTGATCGCACCATTTGAACTATTGTTAGTGGAGAGCGTAATTTGCCTTCCAATCACCCAAAGAGTTAGAAGAGAAAATCAAATTATATCAAAACTCAACCCACAAAAATGTTTGAGTGTGAAGACCTGAAAGCTAAACCCGAAAAACCACACTATCTAAATAAGTGAAAACTCACTTTGCTCATTAAAACTTTTAAATACATAATGATACATAAGTTAATTCAAAAACTGCCCTGGTAACGTAAACATCATGATGATCCTAAAAACAGGAACATGATTATTCACTCTTTTTTCTCTATCACACTGAGCAAGGACAAGCATGGTTAATAACAGTTTATTATTCATTACTAGGTAATATTAAATTAAAAAGTCAATTCAAGTATTGCAGAACAAATAAGCTAATCAACTTTAAAAAGTTGAGAATTGGCCCAATAAAATTAAGACACTGTTAACAGCTAGAGGTTTTTAATAATAGCTATGAAAAGCTACCCGAGGTTAGAGAGCATCAAACAAATACAGTGCTGATTTAAATTAACCGGACGAAAGCGTTAAGCTTGAAATTTAAAACGCGTTTTTCTCAAATTGGGTTGAGTTTAAGTGAAAGCTTATGAAGACAAAACGTGCTTAAAATTTTAGCAGAATTAATGTGGTGTGATTTGTTTTGCGAAATTCGGGCCCAAAATTTTACCACAAAAAAGGGTTATTTTGGCTTTTCTTAGTTAATCAAAAATTACGCCAAAAATATCCAATCGATCACAAACATAATTATATCAAAGTGAGCCCCTTACGTAGCCCAACAAACTTTCAGAAGGGTATATTCTCCAAAAAAATGCAAACCGTTTAAAAATTGTTTTTAAATAAAAAGTTGGTATTTTATATAGTAAAAACGACCTTTTATGTCTATCAAGCAAAAATAAATTAATTTATACAATGTTTTGGAGAATATACCCTTCTTAAAGTTTGTTCGGCTACGTAAGGGGCTCACTTTGATATAATTATGTTTGTGATCGATTGGGTATTTTTGGCGTAATTTTTGATTAACTAAGAAAAGCCAAAATAACCCTTTTTTGGGGTACAATTTTGGGCCCGAACTTCGCAAAACAAATTCCACCAAAATAATTCTGCTAAAATTTTAAGCAAGTTTTGTCTGCATAAGCTTTCGCCTAAACTCAACCCAATTTGAGAAAAACGCGTTTTAAATTTGAAGCTTAGCTCGGTTTGTCCGGTTCATTTAAATCAGCTCTGTATCATCTCTTCTCAGAAACACAGAGACTTGACTTTGACTATAATCAACATATTCAGTAAAAATCAAGTATAAAAAGTGTAGATTTTTCACTCAGATATCAAAGAAACTGCAACTTAACAAAAAACAACAAAAAACAACAACAATTCAACGCGTAGACAGAATTGATAACGCTAACAACTTTTAGTTAGGTTTTAAAAATTCCCTTGTCGCATGTAACTATCTGTTCGTGCGTTCATACGCAAACTTTTGGGTTGATTTGAGTTCACATGCATTAAGGCACAACGTTTTTCTTTTTTGTATTCAAGGACATCAAGAAAATACAGAAAGAACAACCATGGATTAATATTCTTCTTTGATTTTCTGGCTATGCACGTTTCCTTCTACAGAAACTAGCTGGAAGAACTTGTGACCCTGGACAACCGATTCTTGACTCGAGTTCACCTGCTGTTTTTCGATATTCTCTTTGCCATTATTTTTCAAGTTCCCGCTCGTTTTTCGTCTTTTACCGCCATGTTTAATCTCACACTCTTCATTCAGGGCACTATTTCTTTTGATACGGGGATCTTCTGTGCCATTTTCCTTGTCATTGAGTTTAGGCGAGTCGTTAGCAAGACCTGTACATTGCTCCTCCTCCTGAGACATTGCAAAGATGGTGTCCCGGTCCAGCAGTGCCTCCAGCATCTTATCATTCACAAGATCCTCGCCCTCTTTTTTCATTTCCCGAAGACGCACATGTTGCTGCTCCTGCTCCTCCAAAATTGCTCTGATCTCTCCAAGGTCCAACACCTATTTTAAAAACTTAAATATAGTATGCAATTGGACTAGGAAAAAACCACAATCTTTTTAAACCAACCTAATTCATCCACAAAATACGGAAACAAGTCAACATAGAAATATCATCAAATGGTGCTTTTTGAACATAGCAACACTCTATTGTACATTTACACTAGAAAATCAATTAATCGAGCTTCAAATAGTTTGATTTTTTTTGCCCTTTGAAGGTATCAAAAACTTGCGTGTAACACGTTAGCAATAACTAACCTTCCGAGTGAGTGCACGGTGTGAGGCGTCGAATCTTCCGTCCTGCAGTACCACTCTCTCCAGCTTCCGCTTGGCCTCCGCCCTCTGTACTATCACGTGATCAACGCTGTGCTCAGTCACCAAACGGTACACCAACACACGTTTAGTCTGACCAATACGGTGACACCTAGAAAGAAGAATGCAAATAAACACAGTTGAAGCAGACACGCCTGTGGCTAATAACATTTTCGGTCAACGAATCTGAACGAAGCTAATTAACCAATAATTTTTTGGTTCGTTTTAATTCGTCAAAACTGTCAAAAAATAAATTGTTTCTTGACCGATTTAGTTACTCAAAGTCACTGATATTAGATATAAAATTAAAATTATCTTTAAAGAGCACACTTTCCAACATATCCGGCAGATAGCTGGAAAAGTTTCAACAAAGGCAAGGAAATCGAAAAAAAACGCCTAGCTTGTTTTTTGAAAAATAAAACTTTCCTATTTCAAAGAAAAAATAAATCACCTTAAAGCTCTTTGAATTTAAAAAAGAATTCATGACTGACTAGTTTTTGATTAAACTAACCCAATTTGAGAAAACTATCGATAGGAAATTTTTTCTTCCGCAAGGAAAATCTATAAATTAAAATCTATTTTCCAAATTACAAGCCGTTATTTTTTCGCATGATTTCCGCCTTTTTGTTTTTCTTTAAAAAAGAACTCAAATTGAACTTGAAAAAATCAAACTGTCAAACTACAAAAGATCATACTTGGCATAAACAAATTTCAAGATTTATCTTTTATAAAAAGTAGACCTATATAAGCATTTTTTACGTTCATTGCCACTTAAAACTGATACCTGTCCTGAGCCTGCAGGTCCATCTGAGGGTTCCAGTCCGAGTCAAATATGATGACAGTATCAGCCGCAGTGAGGTTAATACCCTGACCTCCTGCCCTAGTGGTCAACAGGAACAGAAACAGGTGATCTTTTGCGCTTGTATCTGAGTGTCCATTGTTGAACTCGTCAATCTGACTTTGTCTGTCAGCCAGAGAACAGTTTCCATCTATGCGACAGTAGCGGTAGTTTCTGTGGCTCAAAGAGTCCTCAATAATGTCTAAAATGGAAGTCCACTGGGAGAATAGCAGCACCTGGAAAAATAAAACCTTTAATGCCAAAACCAAAATTCTAGAACAAGGTGGATTTTACAGAAACGAATTAACTTCCCATATCTTTAGGAATAGCTCATAGTAAAACACTACGAATATAGCCAATTTGGAAAACTGCCAATGATTCGGAGCCGCGGGAAAAAATGATCGTTCAGATTCAAACAAAAATATCACCCTTGCGCTTTTTCAAATTTAGGACCTTTTTATTTAAAACTTATTTGATAAAACTGGATAGGTATTCTTATTCTCCCGAGAATTCTTAACAATTAAACTTCGAAACTTAAGTCTTCACGTTTTTCGGGCCATTTGCACATTTTTCAATGGAGAAGACATTTTGCCTACCATTTAGCACAAGAATTCGAAACTTTACGGTCCTCGAGTTATGCCGACAGTAGCGGAACCCGCAGCCCATTAGCATTAGTCGAATAATATTGCCATGAGGCCTGACCTGAATCGAACATGGCCAATCGACAGTTGGAAAAGAGTCAAAAACGAAAGTAAACAGAAAAAAAACTGACATGTTTTTGAAAAAATCTGAACTTTCGAACTTCAAGTTTGAAAAAATATGGCCTTATAGCCCCTTGAAATTTTATATCAATTTTTTGAAACTTTTTTGTTTGATAAAGTTCCAATTTGAGAACACTGGGTTATTAGGTAAAGTTTTTATTTCGCTTGTAAAACTGAAAATTAAATTCCACTTTCGAAAAAAGAAGCCAATCACGTTTTTCGCTACCTTTACACTTTAGCTGCTCGACTGCAGTTTGCATTCCTTTTAATAGAAAGTAAAATATGGCCTGAAAAAAAAACGAAAAAAAAAAACATCGCGATTTACATAAGAGTACGAGCTACATTCATCGACTCTTAATAATTTGTCTCGAATTCACAAACATTTAAAAAAACAGCCAACAGACGGTTGAAAAAGAAAAAAAAACAAGAAACAGAAGAAAGACTGACTTGTTTTCAAAAAGTGAAGTTAACCGAAAAAAAAAATCTAAAACCAAACCGCGAAAAACCTTCAAACCGTTAAAACATTTTTTCCATAATTAGTTAGTATTTCGCTATTGAAGCGCCAACTTTAACGTGCCAATACTCTTTCCTCCCCAAAAAAATAACCATTCCTGGTGGTATTTTTTTTTACTATTCTCGGGAGCTGATACACCATATCCCCTTGAAATACTCAAAAGATAAAAACAAAAACTAAGCAAAATAAGCGAATAAGACGATTAACATAAGCCGAAACCATTTGATAAAAAAAACTAAATAAAACAATTAACATAAATAATAAAAATCCGATTTTGCTTACGATTGTCAATTATAGTAAATACTGTTTCAATCAGAAGAAAATTCCATGCTTGGAAAAAAAGACCGACAAAAATTGGCAAACAGAAGCTGGAGAATTCAATTTATACCGGAAAAAAACTCAATTTTGGTCGAGATTCACACTAACACATGATCGAGATTCACACTAACACAAGACTCGGAGAACATCAACACCAGGGGATTGAACCAAAGTCTACAGGTGTTTTCGAATCCCAGTAATCCAGGAAAGAGCAATTTTGAGCGTTGCTTTTGGCGATTCAATTTCAGAAGTTAAACAGCAAAAAAAACAGCCAACAGACAGTTGGAAAAAATTCAGTGCACGCAATTAAAAACAAAAACTGACTTGTTATTTGAAAAAATCTCAACTTTCGAATTTCAAAGAAAAATTGATGCCCATAAACCTCTTTGAATTTCTAGAACAATTTATTACTGGCACTTTTTTTAAATAAAATTAACCCATTTTGAAAAAAACTCGATGGGAAATCTGAAAATTAAATTCCATTTTCGAAAAGAGAAGTCGAAAACGTTTTTCTTGACCTTTCGCTGTTCAATAGTGGAATTTTTGCCTTCCTTTTACACAGAGGCGAAGCTGCGCTTCGCAAACACCAGCGAGAACACAAAAAACAGCTCAAAAGTGCAATAAGAAAAAGTAGAATTAAGCCTCGAATTAGTACAAGTCGGGTACGTCTCGGATTCGATCTGCGACCTACAGATTATGAGTTTGAAGCACTAACAACTCAGCCATGGAGCTTAATAATTTACAAGCCACAAATGAAAAATAAAGCAGAGAAGAGATGCTATGAAATTTCCAATGCTACAGATCGTGAGTATAACAAAATTGCCACCTAAAAAGAAGGTTCCTCATTATACATTAACGCTCGCAAGCTCGTTAGTGTAAGCAAAGGAAATGGACTGAACTTAAAAAAGAAATCAAGTCAGACCTCGAAAAGGTAATGTTAAGCCTGAACAAATTTTATGACTTTTCCTGAAAAAAAAGAAAAGAAAATCATCGCGACCTATATAAGAGTATGAACTACGTTTATCGACTCTTAACAATGTGGACACAATTAAGTCTCAATTTTTACCAACAAAAATGTTTAAATATAGGATCGAATAAGAACCTTATGCCCTCTTTGCTTGAGTTTTTCCAGCATTCTGTCGAGCAGTTGCATTTTTCCAGATGTGTCTAAATAGTCCTCGTACCAGTTTAGATCACCGATTGCATGGGGGTTACTGATCAGAAAGGGATGGTTGCAGACACGTTTCAGAAGAGCCATAAAATTTGTCAGTTTAGAGTTTTTGAATAGTCTGCACATCTCGTCGTTGTCGTCACGAGCGTGCAATGGCGAGTGTCGATGAGTGGTTAGAGGAGTGAAATCGCCTTTAGCCGCATTTCCACTCACTCTATCTGCTGTGTAGCGTCTGTTTCGGCCATAGTCTCGCCATAACTTCTCATAGTCAAAGTGGTCTACCTCGTGGTTGCTGTGGCCCAAAATAGACACTATCGTTCTGTCAGACACCACCTGTAAATATTCAAAAATTCCGAATAGATCAATTCAAAGCTCGCTATAATGATCAAATAATACTTTGTTTTAGTTCCACTGTTCAATCATAGCTCTGGCTATTTTTTCCAATACTGAAAAAAAATCAATGCAATGAAGGCATTTTCGCAAAATAAAGCGTCTGGCTTATTCGTCCTACAAGAAAGAAAAGCAAGAAGTACAAAATTTGCTTTATTTCAAATACCCCAACTACCCTTCGACTTTGTAAAAAACAACTTTCAACGCAATATTAACAGTGATTTTTATACCTTGAGGCAGTGATGTCCAATATAACCAATTGTTAACACAGAGGCGAAGTCGCATTTCGCATACACAAGCAAAAATATGACCGATAACGCTACTGGGAAAAACTGAATGAGTAAAACTTTGAAAGTCTATAAAATTTCATAAGTGACGCACGCCAATGATGAGTCTACATAATTGCTAAGTGACGCAAGCCAATTATGACGCCTTAGCAGTCAATTTGTAAAAAAAATACCAACTAACATGCCTCAAATTATAGAGCGGACGCATTTTAACTAGTATACGAAACAGTTCATTAAAACATCCGACCTTACCCAGATTTGAACTCTCCTTTTTTGCTACTGGTCTACTTCCCTACCTCTACGCTACAGATCCATGATGCCTTGAAGCTAAAGTGCTGTTTTTAATATAATTGTCTGTGTTAATATCCATAGCATTGGCTGTACTTAATAGCTGGATCAAAATGAACACTTTCAAAAGGAATACATTTTGTCGCAACAATTGCATCGCAACAATATTTGCGACTTAGGTTGGAAAAAAAAGAAAGTTCATACTATAACACAAGCTATGCTTGTGTAAACAATTGGTTTAACCAGTTGGTTAAAAAATGGTTTGTTAAACTGATTTAATCAAAAACCAATTGGTTAACCCGATTTGGTTAAAAATAGGTCCTTTTAAACCAATTAATATTAACTCATAGATTAGCTTTTCAGGAGTGTATTCTCATCTAAGTTAGGCCAAGGAATCATTTTTTTCTACTGCCACTCAGTCGTGCGCCATCGATCGTTAATTAGCAATTTTGACGACTTAATTAATAACGTCCGACTGCGTGCCGACTACTTTCAAAACGTGCATCATTTAATATAAGCTTGAGAGTATTTATAATATGTTTTATCACTGTTTAGAAGCAAAATTGGTTAAACTGATTTGGTTTAGAAAAAAAATTCATTGGTTAATGGTTAAAACATTGGTTCAACTTTTTAAACTGGACATCAATGCCTTGAGGTAGTTGGATTGACTGATCTACCTGGAGTTAGACAAGGATATTATTATAATCCAACTTATAAACACCGCCCACCTTGTAGTAGTTTAGTTGAAGGGCACTCATGGGACAGAACACGAGCAGTTCTCTCTTCTGAGGTAGCTCCAGCTCCACCTCTTTCTTCACTCGACGCAACACAAACGGGGTCAGGATTTGCTGCACCATACACAACACCTGTCAAATAAACCAAACGCTTCTTAGCTTCTTTCTCATTAATTGAATACACTACTTTCCTTGGTTAATTGAAAAAAAAAACTAATTGTCTAGAAAATGAACAAATTTGACTTTTCCGTAACTGCTTCATCACGATGATTAAAAGTTATAGGACAAGTGAGAGCTGCATGCTAGTTCCCCTTCCTTAGCTCTTTTTATTGATTTTAAAACAACTGTACCTGTTCTTCACGCTCCTCCGCTTCGCTCTTAACACTGCCTTGCTCTGCAGCTTCGCAACTTTCTGGTTCTTCTTTCACCTTCACCCCTTCTTGCTCCTGTCTCTTTTGTTCTCGCTTCTGTTCTTGTTTCATCAGTGCATTCTGGTCTAACCACATATGGAAGCTCTCCAGGTCCGAGAAGATACCTGCATACACAATAGCACATATTGAAATTAAAATCGTTAACAGTCCCAGGAAAATTACTCCTTTTCTAAGCACCAAAACAACACGTTCCAGAAATCCCCCATGATAGAGAAATGTTCTATCAATTTTGTTTATTTCAAGGTTTTTGTAAATATTTGTAAATATACCTGTTAATCTATCTTTCATCTAGTGAAAGTAAGTTTTATGAAAAAACATAGTTTCATAAAAGGCGATTTGATGTCATGTACAAAACCAATTTAAAATCTTTAATGAAGTTTTACAGAGGCAAAGCTGCGCTTCGCAAACACTGGCGAGATAACGATAAAAAGCAGCTCTACAGAAAGTGCAATCAGAAAAAGTAGAAATAAGCCTCAAGTTGGTAAAAATGCGGCTACGTCTCAGATTTGATCTGCGACCTAGAGATTATGAGTCTCAAGCACTAACCATTCAGCCAAGGACGCTTAATAACTCACAAACAATAACCACAAATGAAGCAGAGAACAGATGTCTTAAAATTTCCAATGCTACAGACCGTCATTATAGCAAAAGTGCCACCAAAAAAGTAACACTTTCAATGAACAATTTTATTTGCGAGTTAGGTTAGAAAAAAAAACTCGTACTAATACACCAACACTCGCAATCAGTGTTTAGAATCACCGAAAGTTTTGCTTCGATGCAGGAAACGACCTTCAAAACTAGGAAAGCTGGTAGGTATCAAGATAAATTTTAAAGTAAAAAAAATTGTCTATCGGAGCAGTGCCAAATGAATGAGTCTTCACTAGATTCCTCGACTCTTAAAAATGCGCTTTTGAATAATTCGATATGAAAAACAAATTTATGAAATTTATGACGTCGCGCCTAATGACCATTGCAAATAACTATAACACAGGCGAAGCAGAGCTTCGCATGACTTGCGATACAAAAATGCGAAACAAGAAAACCAAAAAACAGTTTTCAAAAAAATTAATTGAAACAGACAAAATGAAAAAGATCACAATCACTCCAGAATAACTTTTCGTTTGCACTACAAACAATCACAGAATAGATGAAATGGAGAAAGAGCAGAAAATATGTCAACTTTAGCTGAAAATTTCGGCAAATAGACGTCGACAACTCAGCAACAGTAAAAAAAATTAAGTTTTTAGCCTTGCAAATTTTTAACTCTTAAACTCAACTTCATCAAATATGATGGAATAACGGTAATCTTATAAAGTCGAAGATGTAGAATTGAATAAAAAAAACATGAACACGGATACAAAAACTATGGAAGCAAAAATCTTGGTTGAATTAGCCAAAGAGATTCGAACTGCAGACCTATATGAACCAAAACAGAAACCTTACTTTACACCAGTTGAAACTTCAATCTGCTGCAAGAACTTCCAAATAAGTTTGTGCTACGCGAAAAGAATGGGTATTCTCATAGGCGAAGGAACGAATGGTCGAAAAACTCTTTCGAAGTACCGAAAACAAAAACAGTCGAAAGTCAATTCATAAAATGATTCATCTGCCGTTCAACTACAAAGAATTAAAAGAAGCAATATTTTGCTTCTTTTAAAACGAAACTCTTGAAATATAAAAATTGTTTCAATTCGCCGGCGAACAGTGACAATTTGAAAACTTTGCACACTTCTGCCGTTTCAATTTTCGTCCAATATTATTATTAAGTCCCTGGAAATGTTCACTTTCTTTGAGATTTTCACTCTTTCTTTCCAGATTTTGGAATACTGAAACCTGATCGCTCGATTTCGCCTATTCGGTATTTCGCCTATGAGGGATTCATCATTTTATCTTGCGGGCTTGTATTAGCTTGTGTTTACTAAAATAGTTTTAAAAAACGCTACACCAAAACCTATAGTTATCTTAATTAGAGTTATGAAAATGTTTGGGACTGAGCATCTGAAAAAACTTATTCTGTAACGAAAGTAACAGAACTAAAAAAAGACCAAAATACTCAGGTTACCTGAGACTAAGATATTACAACCAAATATTAAAACATTACTAACTACCTTCAGTGAACAATATAGCCTAAATGAGTTGCTTGAAAAATAAGCCGACAAAAAACCAGCCCTGAAAAATTGCTTTTAATAGTTTTGCCATCCTTAAAGGCATTAAAAATGCATTTAAGGTTAAAAACGACAAAATTACAGCCGGCACCGAATTAAAAGAATATCGATCAAAACTTTTGGCTGACAAAAACCGCATTGGAAGAGTGCGCATTTACCAGTTGTACTTTCCAGAAAGTACGCCTGGTAGCAAAGTTCTTGATGGTAAAAAACTAAAATCCAATTACAATAACTTTGATAATTTATTATTCAACATATACGAAGCGGAGCTTCGAACCACATCCGATACAAAACAAACCGAATGACAAACCAGCCTACATACGATTTTTTCATAATCCCCCACTTACAACACGCACACGCCTGAAAACCTGCCACAATACAAGATCTGTTTAGCCAATCTAAGCCAACATAATATAATTCAAATAAATAGACACAGCGGCGAAGCTGAATTTTGCACTACTTGCGATACAAAACAAGAATCAGCTAAAATAAAAAAAAAAATCGAAAATGTCGATTAAACTAGATCTATCAAAATGTATACCGCTAGTTTGGAAACAAAAAACCAAAACAATACAATTTAAAACTCACATCAAAAGAAAAATTACCAAGCTTTAACAAAGCCGAAAAAATCTTAGCAGAAAGTTCAGCTGATAAAAATTTCAACTAGACTTCAAAAACTCATTAAGTCCCCCTCACCCCCAACACACACGCAAAAAAATTCGCAATATGATGCCAATAAACCGATATAAAATGGGCCGAAAAAAAATTCAAAAAAAATTTAAGACTACTTTAAAGTTATTAAGTCCCCCTCAACCTCAAAACACACACACACAAAACTTTTTTTGCTTGTGGAACAACACATTATGCGGCTAGTAAACCGATATAATACACACCGAGACATATCAAGACGAAAAAAAGAAGGAAAAGAAATAGAAACAAAAAACATGAATTTTTAATGAATCGAGTTGGTAAAATTACAAACATTTAAAAAAATTCGAAAAGGACACATACTTAAAATCCCAAGAAGCAAAAAATAAATATGTAGCGGTAAATTGTTTGCTATGAGGCTTCAAGGAATTCAATACGAAAAGGTTCCTGTAACAAAGTTATTTACGGGAAAAAAGTCTAGTACCCGATTGCAATACCATTTGTTATCGCAAGGGTAGAGAAACTAATAACAAAAAAAAACGTAAACTATGTCAAATCAGAGTTTGTAAACTTACAACAACATCAAAAGCAAAATTCTGATAAAACGGGGATCTTAAACGCAGATTTGATTCATATAATTTTTTGGTTGAAGCGAAAGTACAGATTTGTAGACGACCACAAAGGTCATCCTGTGCACAAAATTGCACAGTAAAAACTGTTTGGTCAAAATAAATGTCTAGTATCCGTTTGCAACATTGCAGAAACACAACACCAGAAAATCGTTATTTAAAACATTGCGTTGAAAGGATAGTTTTCACCTCCATGGCAGAAACCTATGAACTAGGATTTTTTTTCTGTGAAGTTTTCTTGAAAATTCTTCCAAAACAACTCTTATTTTAAATTTTGATGACGTTTTCAATTTGAAGAAATCAGTTTTTTTTTCACTGGAACGGGCAATTAAATTCAAGCAGCACGACTAATATTTACTTACTAGGCATGAGAAAATGAAGGAGAGACCAAAGTTCGTTCAAACTGTTCTGGAGAGGTGTTCCAGTGAGGAGGAGTTTGTTCTGTACTTTGTAGAACGATATCTCCTTTAAGAGTCTGCAGTTCATATTCTTCAGTCGATGTCCCTCATCCACTACCATATATGTCCACGGAACTCTACCAACCAATGAGTACACTAAGATATAATACATGGGTCGAAGCTGCACTTCGGAAAATTGGTGAAACGAAAAATCAATTTAAAAAAAATAGATAAAAACGTGATATTAAGAGACTCGAACTCTCACATTCGGGCCAAAATTATTTGCCTTGGCCACAGTTCTAACGCCTTCCCTTCCCATAATTTATTTATACATATCAGGTAGCAAAGAATATGCTTCCGGAAATCTCAAAAAATCCAAAAAAATAGTAATATTTCACCTTTACCAACACCCGATAGATTTTTTAGCAGGACTTAAATATTTTTTTATTAAATGCTGCTCCACATATAGAGGCTAAGAAAATTTTCATTAATGGCAGACCTCGCAATAAGGTCTCGTTACCTGGCAAGACATCGCCTTTCAACCATTGCCATGTCATAGCTAGTCACAACGACTGACTGCTTCAAATCTGCATCGGCCGCCAATATCTGATCACGTAGAGCTGCTCTATTCACCTTATCTCCGTGAAACATGATTGCTTTGATGTGTGGTGCGAATCTGGTTGTTTCATTTACCCAGTTGGATAAGGTAGACAAAGGTGCAATCACAAGGAATGGACCTGAAATTCATTTGATAAGCTACTTTTTTTTTCCTGAATTCAACCTGAACGAATATGTTAAACAACCTTCACGCTGGTCAGACAAATTTGACCCTAATTTTCATACCAAATACACTCTAATCTTGGAACTCTCTAAATATGTCCCCCCTATGGTACCTAGTAAAGACCCAATAACGGGCTAATTAAACAGTTACACATGAACGAATTTTGTGTCTGGGTACAATTTCCCTTTCTACTATGGGGAGGGAAAATATATCTATCTTTTTTTTAGCAAATCACTGTCTCACTTAAATTAATACACTGTCGATTTCAACAATAATGTAGTTCGAATCGTATTGCAGGGAAACACTGTACCTAGAACTTGATTCTCCAACAAACTGCAGAATAGAGCAATGACCTGAATAGTCTTTCCCAACCCCATCTCGTCAGCCAAGATGCCATTCATACCATTCATGTACAGCTTCAGCATCCAGTTCATCCCGTGTTTCTGGTACTCGCGTAGAGTCCCTAAGAAGCGCTAAGGTTATAAAGAATCAACAGTAAATGTTAAAATCTGAAAGTGGATTTTTACATTGAAAATTTCCTGATTTTATTTCTTATAAATTTGTTGTTCCGACCATTGAAAAAACTAGTGTTGTCACGGGACCAAACAAGTAAACTACTACCAATAAAACAAGCGAGCAGGCTTGTAATAGGCTGATCAAATTTACTTTTCAACTTAAATTAAAAAGCTCAAAAACAAAATTCAAAAAATTGCAAAAATTTTGTCGAACTTTTTGTAGAAAAGTTTTTTGGTTCGTTTTTTTGTAAAAATTTTATTCCGAAGAAGGCGCTAAAAGATTTTCAGATAACAAATTTTTTTTTGAGTAAAGCTATGTATGTAACAGTTCTTAGTTTCACTCAAAAAATGTTATCTAAAATTGTTTTAGCGCCTTCTTCAGAAAAAAAATTAACAAACGAACCATAAAACTTTTCATCAAAAAGTCGGACACGATTTCCGCAATTTTTGAATTTTGTTGTTTTTCCTTTTACTTCATGTGAAAAACAGTTGTCAAATTTATCTAAGTTAATATCATATCGAAGTTATAGGCTTTCATTTAGAGACTCTCAACCAAAAACAAAAAAAAAACGACCCAATTTGAAAACGAAAAATTCTTTTAAGAATATGGTCGGATCATTCTGTGCTGCTTTTACAGCGACCGGCTATCCTAGCTAAGATCTGCAGATAGAAGTGGCTTGTCATCTTTTTCTTGTTACTTTGATAGTTTTTAACCTGTTTGTAAAGCCACATTACTTCAGATTGAACGCTCATGGTGTCCTTCTCACGAATGCATTTCAAAGAGCACAGCATTTTGATTTTTAATTTTGCCCGTTTTTAGAACAGATAAAAAATGATTTACCAATGAACAATTTTGGAACGTCAAAGTCACACAAATGATCAATATTCTGATCCGTATCGTGTTTTGTAGATTTAGACCCTTCTTCTGTTACATTTTTGAGAACAATTTCGTCCAGTTGAGCTTTGCTTTTTTTAGAAGTTTCAGCTTTCTTGTTAGCTTTTTTATCAGCAGTTGGTCTTCCTCTTTTTTTATCAACTTCTAACTTTGAAAGAAGCAAGCTCGAGAAACGACTACTTTTCACCAAAAGCGATTTTAAGTGCTCATATCGGACTTCTTGGATGTCACTGCCACTTGTCCCCAGTGGTAAATAAGGATTCATATTCAAGTAACTGAAAAGGTTAAATTGCTTTGCAATGACATACAAAACCATGTAACAGTCGCCTACTTCGGTCACATATGAGGTTAAAGAAAAATAGGCCCTATAACCATTGGCTCAAGAGTCAGGGACACTATCTCTTGTGTTTTTTCTACCTCGAACGGTCGGAGCCAATTCGGTTCATTTGCGACATGAGACTAAAAACCCGGTGAATTCCTATAGGGTGAATTCCCATAGGTTCAAATATTCATAGGTTCCAAAATAAAAAATCAGTCGCATAAGTTCCAAAATTTATCTTCTTGAATTCTGATTGGTTGAAAATTGACCCAACGAATTCATGGATTGTTTACTGTTCAACCATCATAAGCTCAAGCTGCAGAATAGTGACCTCCGCAGCCGCGCCAACGCGTTGCGGGCTTGCCACCAAAGGGTAGGACTCTATAAATAAGGTAATCAGAAGGTCAAAAGTATCATAGTAACCGAGGTTACAGTCATGAGTCCCTTCATCATGTATTTCAGTCAAAATCCTTGGAATTTTCTAGATATGGAAGTGATAATGATAAAAGAAGATGTCAAGTGTTTAAGTACTTTTCATTTAAAATCGATACGGGTTACGCTTCTTCAATAAGAACACGCAACTCGACACGAGATAATATAATATACAAGTGTTACAAGTAAAAAATTTCGTCGAAAGTTATTTTGTCATTTATTGTTCCGAGTACAATAAACTTTATCGTATAGGACTCTATACGAAATTTAGAGCCGGCTATCGCCGTGAAGCGGCGACGCGCGCGTAGCGCGCCCACCGGCGACCTTAAACCGAGACTCGGCTAATTTAGTCTTTTGACCTATGTGACATTCGACCAGAATGGCCAAAATGCAATCTCTGCAGAATTCGGAATTTTAGCAGTAAGCCTTCCGGATTGGTGGTTTTTAAGAACTAAGGGCGTTATTGGAACGTTTAGCCAAACGGTGAAGGCTGGAATATTCTAGTATTTTAAAATTTCAAAAATTCGAATGATGACGTCACATTTCTGAGAAATGCTGAAACGGCCATTTTAACAAAAAACGAGTGAAAGAACACAACAACAACATTAGTTGCGCTGACGAGAGCAACTTTATCGAAATTGAAGAAGTCGAAATTGAAGAAAAACAGCAGCAGATTGCAGAGAACGTTCCGAGTTGCAACTATTGTGCTGCTACAATAGTTGCAAGGCCGTTGCGAACAACGGTGAAGGGTAAGAAACCAGCCTTCCGTGTTGTCGTGAAATCGAACTTAAGGAGCTTGATTCACCGGATTCAAGAATCCGGAAGGGTCTCGGGACGGAAAACTTTTATTGACTCATATGAACTTTTAGCATCCTGTCATGTCCTGACTTGAATTTAATTGATATTTGGATTAGTTTTGACAAGGATGAGGTGCTAAGAGTTGGGGGGGAAAGGGTTGATCCATCTTCCATGGAGATGATGATTTTTATCTACTGAACAAAAACAATAGTAATATAATAAGTAGTAGCCCTGTTTTTAGGAGTGACCTCGTGGTCTGGGGATACTGAGACCCAGCCATGAGCTCACTATTTTTGCATGTAATTCAGTTAATTTGAGCGTTCTGGTCGAAGCCGGAGAACAGTAACGTTTTTGTCGACCCGATGTTAGAAAAGACCACCGAAAAGTACTGGCTTGGTAGAGACGGTGAAAAACATGCAAAGCTCTGTTTAGACGCTAGCCAGTCGTCTTAAGACTTAGTTTTGTTATCCGTCGATATGTATCTTCCGGGCGAATGTTACATGTATGTTTTTATGGCGCTCCTGGGTGTTATTCTTTCATAACATCATGACCGGCGGAACCGTTAACGAGCACTCCGCGCCGAGCGGATGCTCACATTAACGCCCTTAATAGGCCTAAACTGCTGGGGCGGAAGGGTAGTTCGGAACGCGGAAGCCTTCCGGATTACCGTGAATAGTTTTTTAACCTAGTTAAGACCGAAAATTCACGAACCAGGAAGGGTGGGGGGAATCATGAACCCCTCATCCCCTGAGTGGTTTGTGACCAAAAACACTTAAAGATATAAGCAAAACCAAACAAAAAGTAGTATAGTACCCAAGAAAAACAAAAAACATAAAAAATAACCGAAAAAACCAAAAACAGTAAAAAAGTAAAAAATCAGTAGAAATCATCCCCCCAGACAAGATGTGATTCAACCCCCCCGTTTGTTGTTGATAGATATATTGTTATTACAGGCATTTATATCAGTCAGGATCGTTACGATCAGTTTTGTAGCCCGTTTGTGAGGCTTGTACTGTAGGGTTATTTGAGCATTTAAGCACGTTAATGATAAATTGCGCTCAATCCTGAAGGGTCAGCTGATTTGCGCTCAATTCGGAAGGGTCCTGGGTGAAGACCGATCCGGCAAGCAGTACATGGAGCAACAAGAAGGGGCTCAACGACAACAACAATCGACTGTTGGGTATCGTTAACAAGTTTTGTATCCCTTTTGGTACAAAAAGTAAGATAGTAATCTGTGGGGGGCTCGACAGTGCTGCACTGTAGTGACCCTTCACCGAACTGCGAATATCCGAGTTAAGCACCTTAATTCGGATAATAAACAAACCCGGAGGGGTATAGTATTACTAATATTATTATTTATTTAGCCTATATTAATAGTCTTATATCGTTTTTCAGTGAAAAACAACGAAAACAGACCGGTTTTTAGGGTCAAAATAGCGATATTTTGATCCCCCCACAAGTCGCGATTTTTGAGATATCGATATTTTTTGAAACGGAAAAAAGCGCTAAGTTAGTGTGTTACATCGTAACTGCACTATTGTAATAGGTAGAACCGGTTAACTTTAGTTCGGAAGTGGTTGGAACTAGTTTGGTACCAAAAACCAAATTTTCCCATTTTTTGATAGTAAGAAGCACTATAAAATCAGAAAATTTTTTGAAATCTTTGAGTTAGGACAGTAAAAATAGTTGTTCGGACAACGTCGACTAGTGAATCTACGAGTTTTAAAACCCGCTACCCGAAAGCCTTCCGGGTTGCAGAGAAATCGAACATAACGTGTTTGATTTGGTGGATTCATCAATCCGGAGGGGTCCAGGTAGCATAGTTTTTCGCAAATTTTTTCTACAAAAGCGTTTTAGATCGGGTCTTTTGCATTGAACTAGAAGAGTATAGGCCTTCTGAGCTCAGATCAATAATTTTTAGGTCGAAAGGACCAGATTTGCGGAAAAAGTTAGGCGGAACCTATAAGAGAGAAAATTTTTGAGTTTGGAAGAAAGACGTTTTAGTTAATAACTTTGGAACTACAGAGCATATCGAGTCAATCTTGGTACCATTAGATCAGAAATTAGCTGAAATTACTAGTAGGAAAGAGAATTACTCGAAAAAGCGAGCGAGAAAATTTTTTGAGATTGTTTTTAGCAAATTACACA
The DNA here is from genome assembly GCF_963678635.1 of Symsagittifera roscoffensis. Lineage (NCBI taxonomy): Eukaryota > Metazoa > Xenacoelomorpha > Acoela > Convolutidae > Symsagittifera > Symsagittifera roscoffensis. The sequence goes on from NC_087066.1 coordinate 37,358,209, forward strand.
AATCCGGAGGGGTACACCCTTCACGTTTTATAAATTTTGCTGAAAAACCCTTATACCCCTACCAAAAGTTGATAGCGATTGAACTAAGTAACTTAAGACAGTTCTAGACAAAAAGGGAGGGCTGAAGGCACAAGACAACCATAATAGGGTCGAAATTAGGCAAGTGATAAGACCCTTCACCGTTAGTGTGAATTGTCAAATAAGTGCCTTAACTTTAATCCGGAGGGGTCTAGGAAAGGACCCTTTACCCTTCCCAGTTAATTCAAACAGCATAAAAGCAACGCAGAACGTATCCGGAGGGGTATAAGCTGAAATTAAGAAAACTACGAAAAGCTACTTTGACAGAGCTAAGGGCTCCCAATCCGGAGGGGTCGAAATTTTTCAAAGTCAGAGGGGTCCGAATCCGGAGGGGTCTACTTTCCACAAAACCGGAGGGGTCCGAATCCGGAGGGGTCTTATAGTTGCTAATTCGGAGGGGTCCAAATCCGGAGGGGTCCATATTCTGACAGTCCGGAAGGGTCCTATTTGTGCCAATCCGGAGGGGTATCATTTTATTAAGGACTTAGGTAAACGAAAGAAAGACTAAAAAGCGAGAGGTATTAGGTTATTAATACACAGGCTAGGTATCAGTGACTGCACTGGTAACTTGCCTTTCAAAAAGAACCAGACTAATACAAAACAGGTCCGAACTCGGATATTCGCGACACTAAGTCTAAATTAAAAAGAGCGTGACTCATTGGTGTGGATTGGAACATAACACGTTTTTGGGAAAAGTGACTGCCCTGAGGATTTTAGTAGGTCTAGCTCGGGCAGTCCGAAGGCAGATAGGTAACACAGTACTCGGTGGGTGCAATAGACGCCCACTTGAGAAAATAACTGCCTTCAAAGTTTTGTCTGTTTGGTGCAGCACCAAGCAGGGAAAGCTTTTTCTTTAAAAGACAGGTTCGACAATTGTACTGCGACCGACTAAGAGTACAAGACACATACGTTTTTTATATATACATTCATATTGTGTCAATATATATTTTTTGTTTTTGATTTTAAATCAACCTAAACTGTGTTTGATTGGGTAGTGAGTACACTATCTTTTAAATTGACTGATAACATCATATTGTGCTAGTTTCCAGATCTTTGGACCGGTAATCGGCTAGTGTGAATAAATTTTATACAAACTGTACTCTGACAACATACAGGGATTCGTGGTCACTATTTAATAGGATCTGGTGAAATTTATTGTGTTGTGTCATTATTATTGTTAATAAAACTATAAGGTCTCTAGCAATTGAGTCAAGAGTAGGCATAGGAAAGTGACAAATAAAGAATGAGTTTAGACAAGTCAAGGATACCAAAACGAGGTAATAGCTCTAGGAAATTCATACCTGAAAAGCAAAGAAAAACGATGACCGATCGTTTTGTGGATTGGATCAAGCGATCCCGGTCTGACAAAAGGGGGACGGTTTCAGGCAGAATGGTTGAAACGAGAAGTCAAAAGACCTCAGAAGAGCGAAGAGAACTGTTAGAAGTGGAGGTCAATACGGACCATACCATGAATGACAACCAGGAAGTAAATGGACTGGAAGGGAGAGGCAGACGGCTGGCGAGTGAATCTACTCCGGTAGAACAAGGCCACCATTTTGCCACTTCCACCGGGACATTGGATCGGGAAGAGATGTCGGAACTGTCCGACATCTCAACTGAAATAGCGACAACTAGAAGATCTCCGACAGACAACACTATGATGGCAAGCGGAACTGGGAAGCAAACAACGTCGTCATCGTTCTCAGAAAGAATGAAGAACACCTTAGGAAACTTCTTTCCATTCAGCATGGGAGGAGGAGCAGGAAACGATGGTGAGTCCCAGGAGGATGAGGAAGATGAAGAAGAGCAAGGGGACTTTGGATCTCAAGTCAGCCTCAATAGTTCGATCCAGGAGAGTGAGGCACACGTCGGAAGAGAGACTGGAACCATGGACAAATTTGGTGTAGTGACAACGATAAGCAAGGAGGCAAACACACCGGGCCAGTCAAAGGACTTCGCGATTAGGACAAGTTCGGAGCCACAACCTGAAGAGAGTAGAACCAGAGGGCTAGGCAATGCGTTAATGGATCCAGAAATAAATAATGAAAAGACGTTGAAGCAGAGAGTCAAGGCCCGGATCTCGACAAGCACGAAGTTACCTGGGACTGACAGGGTTACACCGCCACTAGTGACGCCACTCGTGGATAACGGGGCAGCACTAGAGGAAGCCTTAAACAACATACTGGGCAGTTTAGGAGAACAAAATGAAGAGATGTCGATAAGGATGAGTGAACTAGAAAGAGCAGTTCACATTGAAAGAGAAAGTCTGCGGGAAGAAATAAACCGCAACAGACAAGAAGTTGGCAGAAGCGAAAAACGCTTGAAAGAAAGAACGGACGAACATATGACGAGGAACTTGTCGCGAATGACAAGAGAGGCGGAACAGAGGGAGTTACGCTTAAGAGCCGACATGGAGAAGTTAAGAATTCAGCAAGAGCAGTCTCTTGGGTCTCTTGACACAAAGATAGACGCGATGATGGAGAGGCGAACGCAGGCTATCATGGATGGGTTGGACGGGCTACTAAGCAGCAAGAGTGGACCAAAAGAAGGAGAGCCGAACTCGGGAGGTCCCAGCAGGGAACCGAGGGTGAACTTCAATGAACATCAAAGGAGGAAGACATATGGATCCACTAGAGGCAGGGGCAGTTCATCAGGCTATGCCACAAGGGGTAATACAGCATGGGGCCCGAACAGTAGAGCAAATTCAACCGGGAACAGACAGACCTCTGACGAACGACCAACGCAAGGCACACATGCGACTGGGAGAAGTGATTCCGGCAACAGGGGGCATGCAAGCCCGAAGAGGAGTCATGCAGGTCAAGCAGGAAACGCTCATGGTGATTCGGATTGCAGGGATGCACCGCACACAGAGCCTTCGACAAGGTGTGAGGACACTCAAGCGGGACACTCAAGGGATGCTACGGCAATGGCCACAGCATTTGAACCCCTGAACAGGTCTTTGGAGACATTCCTGACGAGGTTATCTAGAACCAATGAACGCAGTGAGAAGTCCAGAAGAGTCTTTAAGAAGCCAAGATGCTACAAAGACGAATCTGATGGCTGTATTGATACCTGGATAGAGGTAATGAAGCTGCATTTCAAGGAAGAGGACTTGTCGGAGAGACAGGAATGCAGCGCGCTCACCAGCAACTTAGAAGGGACAGCCCTGAACTGTGTCATGGCCAAGAAACAGTATCAACGTGACACTGCAGAGAAAATCTTCGAAATCTTGTTAAACTGTTTCGGATCAGGGGTGCAGGGGCACCAGGCGATGATGCGCTTCGAGAAACGGAGGCAACGAGAGGATGAAACCATAGACAAGTTTCTCGATGATTTGGAAATGCTGAGAAGACGCAGCCAACCGGATGAGTCAAACCGAAGGATGAACCTGGCCGTAGCCTCAAAATTCATCGATGGTGTGAAAAATGATGAACTTCGTACGATGCTAGCAACGCATTACACACCACTATCAACTAATGCGCCAACACCGGAGGAGTTGAGGCTCAAATCAAAAGAGTATCTTTTGTTGAAACCTCCTTCGAGATCTGGATATTACAAGAACAATTATGGCAATTTTAACAACGGACCAGCAAACCAAGGGAACAATTGGTACAAACCGAGGGATGATATGGACAAGAGACGTTCTTGTGCTAATTGCAGTTCAACAGACCATCATGTGTCAGCATGCCCAGCTTACAAACAAGGCATGGAAGCAATAGGCTTTAGCCTCGAGGACGAAGATGCGTCAGAGTTGGATCATGAGGATTTCATGAGAGGAGTAATTGCGAAATTCGGCCCGAGGTGTTTTTTTTGTAACTTGGAAGGTCATTTTAAATCAGATTGTCCGCAATTCTGGGATGCAGTGGCAGACATCAAGCATCCAAGACATGAAGAAGCTTTGTCAGGAGTGAAAGCCAGCAAGGCTCGACTTTTGAGTGAAGCGGAGGCACGCAGAAAGGATAAACCTCAAGAGCTGGTAGCAAAGAAGATGCAAGCGGTAACAAAGGAAGCACGTGAACCGGAACCAGCAACTGCGGCCGATGACTTCAAAATCGATTATAGGGCAGCTGCGAGGGATGCTATAAATAGGGTACAGCAGGAACTAGTGACGAAAGAGATTGAGCAAAAGGTGAAACTCGAGCTGGAGAATGAAAAATTACAGGAGCAACTGAACGCCTTTGAAGCAACGGAAGTTGAAGAGGCAAAAGCACCAAGCAGCTTGAGCATGAAACTTAATGTTATCTCTGGTCAGAGGTTCGGTATGGCACCGCAAGGAAGTAAAATACAGTCGATAATTTTGGTGGCAGGGCATCAGGTAATCAGAAATCTGAGTGAACCGTCTGAGTTCACTTTGATGCATTTGGACACATATGCAGACTATCTGAGGCAGATGGAGCCACGCACCGAGTCGAGGGCTGTGAGGGCACTACTAACCACGGGTGGCCCTCGCATGAAGAAACTTCATGGACGCTACCTAGAAGTCTATGGGCCGTATCAAGTGATGCTGAACGTGGATGGGATCAGTATCTACACCAGGACTTATGTAACGACAGATGATGACCAAATAGGGCAGATCTATTTGGGTGAAGAGGAACTCAAAGTCCGCAGGATAGGCCATGACGCCATGATGGAACAAGACGCGGTACACATTGGATATGAAGCAGATGTGACAGCACACCTGCTCGACACCAACGGAACAAAAATCGGAGTCACAGGGCTTCTGGACACAGGAGCGGTGGTGAGTGTGATGCCGATAAAAACTTGGGAAAGAATGGGCTTCACACGGGAAGATCTGATTCCTACGAACCTCCGACTGGCCGCCGCAAATCGAGGAGCCATCTACGTAGTCGGAAGAACACCGATAACGGTCCTTCACATGGGAGGACGAGACCTTTGGATGAGCTTCCTGGTGGTAGAGAATCTGGACGACGCCGACCAATTCATCTTGGGCAGAGATTTTGTCAGGAATTTTGACGTGATGATTGACTTGAACAACGGTCTAATACGGATTAGAAACCCGGACCGAAAGTATGTTAAGAGACCAATTAATAGGATAATAACAGATGAAGATAAGGTACCAGTTTTTTGGATAGAAAAGTAAAGTTACAACCAGGACAAGCTGTAGTAGCAATTTTTAGAATGAGAAATTTAAATTCGTTAAGTGATAGCAAACAGGTTTGCTTAGTACCGAATCCAAATAGTAAGAGTTCGGTGATTTTAGGCCGGAGCTTCTCGGTAACGCGAAACGGACTGTGTGTCAGTGTGTTGTTGAACACACTGGACACCACGGTTTCAATCCAGCGTGGAAAGAAGCTTGGCTACGCTTTGCCGATGAGGACCGACTATGAGGAGACACAAAACTTGAAGAAACATAATGTGAAAGACTGTCCTTATCATGCCAATAAAGATAAAATTTTAAAGAGGATTAATGAATTAAAATCTATTCATAAATTGTTTTCAATGAAATCCGAAACGGACGACGGCTTATCAAGCTGCTCAAATTTTCCGGAACGCCCCTCGTCATACGAACTAGAATCTGACAAACCGGTTTTGCCAGAGATAGAACATTTGAAAGGAAAAATAGGTGAGGGAGATTTCGAAAAATTGCGGGACCTCCTAGATCGGAACGCCGAAGTATTTTCAAAACATAAGGCGGACATCGGTTGCTGTAATTTCGTCGAACACGAAATCGAACTAGAAGAGGGCGCCGTTCCCCATAGGGAAGGCGCAAGGCGAATGACGCCACATAAATCGGAAGCGTGCCGAGCGGAAATAGAAATGTTGCTTGAATACGACATGATAGAACCCTCGAAATCGCCGTGGGCTTGCGGGGTAGTCATGGCGAAAAAGAAAGGGGGGCAGCTTAGATTTTGTTGCGACTTTCGTTACTTGAACGCGGTAACGATTAAAGATGCGTACCCGATACCGCGAATAGACGAGAGCCTATCTAAACTTGGTGATGCAAAGTTCTTCACCACATTGGACTTGGGTTCTGCCTTCTGGCAGGTTCCTCTGCGAAAGAAGAACAGAGAGAAAACCGGATTCGCGTGCGAATTGGGGTTGTACCAGTGGAAGAGGATGCCCTTCGGCTTGTGCAATGCAACAGCAACTTTTCAAAGGCTGATGGCTCAGGCTTTGACAGGAGTGACCAAAAAGTACGGGAATCTCTTGATGTGCTACGTGGATGACGTAGTCATAGCGACACCGACCCTGGAGGATCACATTGATCGGCTCGATGAGGTCTTCGGATGTATGAAAAGAGCAGGCTTGAAATGCAAACCATCGAAATGTGAAATCCTTAGGGATTCGATCAAGTACCTGGGAAGAATGGTGGACAGGCATGGTGTGAGGCCAGATCCGGAAGCAGTAGAGGCTGTGCTGACATGGAAGGCTCCGAGGACGGACACACAGCTAATGAGCTTCCTAGGGTTTGCCAATTACTACCGAGAATTCATAAAAGGATACGCGGACAAGGTGTACCCGATGCAGAAGCTGATGCGCAACAAAGGGAAAAAGTTCGAATGGAACGATGAGGCACAGGTTGCCTTCGAGAACATAAAACGGGAACTGTGCGAAGCGCCAGTGCTGGGCATGCCTACAGAAAAGGGCATGTATGTTCTCGACACAGACGCATCGGTGGTGGCCATCTCAGGAATATTGCATCAAGAGCAAGAATGGAACGGAAGAACAGTTCTCCGTCCCATTGCATACGGCAGCAAAGTCTTGAGTGACACAGAGATGAAATATGGCGCACCAAAAGCAGAAATGTTTGCAGTAGTCACCTTCGTGGAGAAGTACCGTGCATACTTGGGGAGCGCTCCCTTCAAGTTACGCGTGGACAACAGAGCGTTATCCTGGTTGAAGACCTACTCGATGGATCAGAGTTCTATTGGTAGATGGATAGTAAGACTGGATGGCTACCATATGATAATCGAACATAGGATGCGTGATAAACACCAGAATGCTGACAGCCTCAGTATGAAAACTGAGTTCTATGAAAGATTGGAGCAGAAGCAGGCCAATCAGGCGGAAGTAAAGGAGGGATTCTCGTTTTTGGACAAAGAAACTTATGAAGCGCTTCCCTTAACGAGATGGTTGGATAAATCAGGACATCCAATTCCAGGGCACCCTGAGTTACCTGTAGAGAAAGCAGCCGAGATAAAGATCCTGTCCAAGGAGGATCCGGTCCCCTTGGATTTGTTGCTGCGCTCGAACCTGGTCCAGCAAGAACTCTCTCGCATGAATATAAACAGCCTCTCATTATTGGATAAAACGGTGCAAGTCACACCACAAGTAATGCGGATGCTGGGTGGATTGTTAGAAAGAGAAGTGACCAGAGATGACCCCGAGTGGACAGCAGCAGTGGCATCGCTGACAGTCAGTGAGAAGGTGAAGATCATGCCGTCCAGACGACAGCACGAAAAGAACGAAAGGGATTGTAGGACAATAGTTCAGCAACTAGTATCCTCAATACCCCAGGAGATTTTAACAAGTACTTCTTACGGACAGAAAGAACAGGGGAGCAGCAAGCGAAAGAAAACCGTCACCTTTGTGGACCGGGATAAAGAGGGTGAAGTTGTAAAACAAAATCTGCTGCAAGACTATTTGTCCGGGGAGAAGGATAAGGAGAAAAACCAGCGATCACAAGATCAACACCCGGGACAAGTGAATTGGTCCGGGGAGTCCGAGATAGACGAGGAAATTCCTGATGAGAGACAGGACCCAGAGAACAAGGTTTTGTCCGGGGAGTTCAGGTGGATGCGAAGAAAGCACAGACATGATCTGGAGGAGCGTGCAGTCTCCAGCACAACCTCTTCGACGGATGATGCTTCCCGAAACTCAGGAATGGACACCTATTCAGACAGGAACTCGAGTTCGGGATCCGAACTGTCAGAACTGGCGATACACACGCTACTAGTGGAAACTCGGGCGAGAGACCTGGACAGAGAGGTGTACCAGGATCCTGACAGTGATCGCTACCTAATACCAAGCCAAAGAGTCTTTGACAACGCAGCGGATGACTTAGAAACGATAGCGGTATCGAAATGTTCGATAAGCCTGTTGCCGCAGAAAGAGGTAGTCAGGACTGATCTTCAGCCGTTTCAGCAAGAAACACAACCGTTGGCGAAGATTTGGCGCGTTAAGATGGAAGAAGACACACATCAGCCCAACGAGCTGAATAGTCAGATGAGAGTCATGAAGACGTACTTGAAGGCGAGATACAGACTCTCGGACCTTCTAAGGGCGCAGAGAAATGATCGCATGACAAGCAACCTAAAAAGGTGGATAGAAAACGGTGCACCTGACAAAGGTGACCTAGAAGAAGATAGCTATAGGATCCTGAGACAATACTTCATGCAGAAGGAGGGGAGATTATATCTGAACAAGGACGGGATCGTGGCTTGCAGGAGAAGAGAAGAAGACAAGGTCTTATACAAATATAACGCGATAGTGTTGCCGCAACTATATCAGACAGAACTATTATTCAGGTCGCATGATCAGATGGGCCATCAAGGGATCGACAAAGTGTATCAGAGGATCCTGAAGCGCTTTGAGTGGCCTGGAATGAAAAAGGCATGTGAGAAATGGGTAACAGCGTGCCTGTCATGCCAACAGGTCAAGGATCCAAGGAAATTACGATTTCCTTTACAATCGATTGAGTCGTCTGAATTCAACGAGGTGGTGCAGATAGATCACCAAAAGATATGCATGACAGACAGCGGTTATAACCAAGTCTTGGTCATGATAGATCACTTCACGAAGTATGCAGAGGCCGTGCCCTGCATAACAGCCTCGGCGGAAGAGACATGCGACCACCTGATCACTACGTGGATAGCAAGACATGGTTGTCCAATGACGCTTCAATCGGATAATGGAACAGCTTTCGTAGGAGAGCTTACGAAAGAGCTCATGAGACGCTCACAGGTCGCTCAGGCTCACTCCACGACATACCACCCTCAAACGAATGGCTTAGTGGAAAGACAAATTAGGACGTTGCTGTCGATGCTGAGGGTAGACTGTTCCAGGTACATGACCGATTGGGACAGATACCTTCCACAGGTGATGGGAGCTTATAATAGCACGCAACACTCCACCACTGGGGTCAGTCCACACATGATGCTGACGGGACACGAGAAGTCTTTACCCTTGACATTCTTCTACCCAGAGTATGAGGGGAAGAAAACATCTCCACAGGTTTACGTAAGGGATGTGATCAGACGTCAACAGGAGTTGAACGATCTGTGCAGACGAAATACTCAGCAAGCACAGGCAAGGCAGAGGAAAAGATTCGACAAGAAAGCAGCTGGTGCAAAGGCATACTCGGTGGGAGACTACGTATGGGCATTTCAGAACGTTATACCACCGAAAGGAACAAAGAAGCTTCTAAAAAAGTGGAGGGGACCCTTCATGATTACGGAGGTGCACCAGGAGGGACGTTTTTATAGACTGAGTACTGGCCGAGCCGCCCACTACGAGAACATCAAGCCACACAATCCATCGACAGAAGACTGGTGTATACCTGCAGACATGGAAGAAGGGGATTATCTAATGATGGATCCTGCTTGTGAGGTCAATGAAAAAGGCACCAGGGAAAAGAACGATGGAAACGAAGTCGTAGAGGAAGGCACGGATACACCATTGGACCTGGATCCAAACGAACAGATCGAAGCAGACGATGAAACCTTGCCCTACGCAGAGGAAGATTGGCAGGATTCCGAACAGACAGAGGTTCCCAAGAACATGGAACCAGATCTTCCGTTCACGATGCAGACTCGTCAGAAAGACGGGACGAGACCAAGAAAGAAATACAATCCTTACGGTGACGACTTTGTAGTGGATAGGATAGATCTAAAGAAAATAGTGGAGGAAGTAGTGGGTTTAGAGGAAATAACCGTGTCACAAGACATTGACATAGTCGATGATCACAACGATGAGTGGGTTGACGACTGGTCGAAACCCGAGGTGGAGTTCGACGATGAGCAACAGCAGTCAAATGAACAAGACCCGACGAACCTGCGCGTCTTAGAGTGGCTGAACGAAATGACATCAGACCCTAAAGAGACCAACGTTACGATTCAAGACGTAGATCGCGAAAGCGCGAAATACATTAAGACCGAACGAGAGGATCCTTCCTGGGCTGCCCAGGAAGGACAAATTCTCATTCCAGCTTCTAACCTTGACTTGATATCCGGTATGCGATCGACGGGGACGCCGATGGATATTTTTGTCCGGGGAGTGGGGGTAGGACTTACCCACACTGAAAACCTGATAATAAAAAAATTGAGAATAGCAAGAGAAACAGGAGAGTTAGAAGCAGAAACAGGCGAAGAACCTAAGAAACCTGACATAGGCAGGGTAGTTGAGTCATATTTTAACTTACCAAATGAATATTCAAGTAACATAATACTAACAGACAGTGATTTCATACTCACAAACAGAACATGTGCGATAGCAATCACCGCAGACATGAGTTTTAGGACAGCGTTAGCGGCAGATTTTAAGAGAGAATACAAAAACGTGGAATTCCTTTGGAAGCAAAGACCAGGGATAGGGGGCGTAGCAGCCTTACCTCCGGCGGTGTCGCAGATACCGGGAAAGTACTCATGCTTCTTGGTAACGAGGGCGACAGAGAAGCAGCACGTGGACCCAGAAAACCTAGTCTTGTCTTTGACGAGGCTGAGGGACTTCCTTGTGGAAATGGACGTGAAGGAGCTCTCGCTTCCAGTGTACGATCCAAACAGAGGAAGACTGCATCCTCGGGAATTGTACGCGCTTGTACACGTGATATTCTCTGATACAAACATACAAGTATATCTACATAAGAAATATTACTTAAGTATAGGCTGAGTGAAGTGTGAAAGAGTGTTAGGCCAAAGATTAAGTTGTGTGTAATATGTGATATGTGTGTTATGTTATGTTATGTGTTAGGTTATTAAGATCATGGGTAAGTAGGGGTTAGTGACCATGAAGAACTGAATGACGATCTTGGGAATAGATCCAAAGTTTGGACTGTCCAATCTTAGGTCGAATTCCAAAATTTTAGAAACCAATTGATTTTAACAAATTTTAGGATAAATATCTTTTTATCTGAACTGTTTTAAGCAAATTTTAACGATATATGTTAAGGTGAAACTGACAGGTGTGACAGTCGTGATTCCTTTTCTAGATCCTGATTGATCATTTAATTGCTCATTTGAGTCAAAACTTGAAATCGAAATCAAATCAAACTTGGAAAGAACAGTATGGACAATTTCAACCTGGATGAATTGATGGACCTGGCAGAGGCATATGTAGGACCGATGGTAGATGCGATCTATCGTCGGCTGATCGAACGAGACTTCGCTCTGGAGGACCCAGAGGTGGTCATGTTGCTGACCGCCCTGATCAACATCTTGGGGCACGACAACCGTGGGGACCACCCCACGGAAGTCCTGTTGATGGCAGCATATGGAGAAAGAGGAGTACTAGACCGCCCGAACATGAGAGTGATGAGGTGGAGAAACGGGGCTCTCTCAGGGAGTGACTTGGCGAATGAGCCTGGATTGGGAAGTTCTAGGACATACCAACCAGGTGAGATGCCAATGCCCTCTAAGCCTAAACCTGGGCTGACGAGAGTGCATCGGGAGATGAACAGCGAGGCGACCTCGTCTGGTTCACCACTGAGAGCAGCTGTGCCACCAAAAAGGGCGAAAGTAACACAGAAGGTTCAGACGAACCAAACCATACAAGATCTGGACGAGATGAACGATCAGCTGAGAAGTACGAAGAAGGAGTTAGACGATATGACCAGAAGCATGCTCCAGATGGAGGAAGATCGGGACATGTGGAGAAAGTTGCTTGAAGACTGCAACAAAAAGCAGGGCCAAGAGATCGAACGCTTAAGGCAGGAATACAAAGAGCGACCGGAGCAGGTGGCGTTGACAACGGCCGTGGAGAAAGTGATACCTGCAAGGGATATTCCTCGTGGGCAGTCCCCGATGGAGCTCTTGACACCTCGAGAAATGAGTCAAACAACGGAGACACGGCTTCCAGCAGAGACGAACCGAGTAACAATCCCGGATCCTAGTGACACCTTGGGTGATCCCGTCGTAGAACAGACAGTGAGAAAACTGATAGAGACAGCTGGACGATTGGTCGCTAACAAGAATGCACCAGGTTCCGGGGTGACTGCACCCTATGGAACGATTGACGATACGGGCAGAGTACAACTCTCCCAGACAGTAATCAGACAAGGGATGAGTAACGTGACACCACTCATGGGGAACTCGAGAATCCCAGAGAGGAAAGTAAGGAAGATGCCAGCGAAGAAAGTGTCTCGTGTAATAGACGTGCAGAAGAATAATCAATTGAAGTATAATTTCACGGGAGTTCCGGAGACAGATCCGAGGGCCTGCTTCAATCGAGCTACCTGGAGCCCGGCTGTGAACCTGCAGCAACCACCACTCGGGACATCTCACCTGATATTGGGAGACAGCTTAGTCAGAGTGCTGTCGAATTTGAGGACCTCATGGGTCACCACGGTGATGGCCTTTGGAGGCGCGACGATTGCCCAATTATATCGCATGGTGGAGCTGATGAATCCAGGGAAGATACCCAATGTGTTGATCTTAGTTGGGACGAATGATATCTCCAGAGGATCAGATGAGCAGGAAGCACTGTGGGAATCAATGATGGTGTGTTTGTTCACTACTCTCTGGCAGAAGTTCAGTTGCGCGGTACTGACCGTTTGCACGGTGCCAATGAACGCAAGAAGCCTGACAGCATCAGGAAGGAGGCACCGACGAGAGAACAATTACGGAAATTAGATTGTCTAAAAGATTTAGATCTTTTTGAGACAATGTGCAAAGTTCTAAACATTCCGATGGAAGTGAAGAAGATATGGGCAAGAAAACGATTGATGCCATGGTTCAGAGCTAACATGACTGCATGGTTGTACGAGTATGCGAAAAAGCATATGTCGAAGCACGGCAGAGTGTACAGTGAATATCAGCTGGACATTGGGGCAGGAGCTTTCAAGCGAGCTTTCGTGACTCATCGGAATGCAGTGACCACCGCTGTGAAAAGAATTTCCAGGACGAGCGAGCGTAGTGGAAATGAGAAGGCAGAGATGCTGAAAGAAGATTTGGAGAGAAACGTGACGTTGTGTCTCCACAACAGCTTCTGTAGAAACAGAGAATCAAACGTGGATCCCCTACCTTGCTGTAAACAGAGGGTGGAAGAGCAGAAGTGTTGAAGGACGGCTTCCAACAGCGTCAGGATAGTCAATGACGTGCTACAAGACACGGAAACCGAAAGTGCGGAGTCAGTGTCACAGGAGGAGGAAATGGAGCATTGACGAATGGTCGAGAAAACAAGAGGCAGCAAGAAAGAAAATTAGAAGAATTTAGAAGATTTAGAACTTCTAAACGACGAAAAAAGAAGAGAACAAAGGGATGATGAAGAAAAGTCAAAACTCAGAATTGTTTTGTGTGTGTGAAAAACTCAAGTGGGAAACCAAGCAACCAAGTTGTAATTGAAAACTGAAACATTTTGTTGAGTTTTGAAATTGTTGCATTTATAAATTTGCATTTTGATTTTAGCAGAAGTGGCTTTAGAGACACTTATTATTTATTTAGAAAGGCTTAAGGGAAGAGTATATTTAAATATTCCAGCCTGCATGATTGTTTTTAATCACTTAGGAAGATTGATCACTTTGTGGTGACGTGGAAGGCTTGAGTAATCTCTTGAAGAGGGAGGTTGTTGCATTGTTCTTTCTAACCACAAAGTTTCTTAGTTTTAATATTCAGGACAATAAACAAGCAAGATTTCCGAAGGGAAGGAGCGTAGTAGGATAATTTTAGCTTGTTGGTTGGCAGGACTGTCCTGCAAGCCAACACCTTTTAAATATAAGAGAAGAAGTTTTAATCGGGACATTGACACTGGAAGTCAGAATCAATATTTTATCTTAAGTCATATCCTCAATGTGCAGATTAATGAAAGAATTTGAAGGCTATAGTGATGTAGTATGATGCCATTTATATTCTGCAGTGAGTCGATGTGACGTAGATAAAAGTAATTTCGTGCATTTTGTAAATTCTGTTCGATGACACTGTAACCATTTAGAACATTGCGCGATTCAATGAGGACATTGACCGGACTGTCCGGGGAGTATGTGACATTCGACCAGAATGGCCAAAATGCAATCTCTGCAGAATTCGGAATTTTAGCAGTAAGCCTTCCGGATTGGTGGTTTTTAAGAACTAAGGGCGTTATTGGAACGTTTAGCCAAACGGTGAAGGCTGGAATATTCTAGTATTTTAAAATTTCAAAAATTCGAATGATGACGTCACATTTCTGAGAAATGCTGAAACGGCCATTTTAACAAAAAACGAGTGAAAGAACACAACAACAACATTAGTTGCGCTGACGAGAACAACTTTATCGAAATTGAAGAAAAACAGCAGCAGATTGCAGAGAACGTTCCGAGTTGCAACTATTGTGCTGCTACAATAGTTGCAAGGCCGTTGCGAACAACGGTGAAGGGTAAGAAACCAGCCTTCCGTGTTGTCGTGAAATCGAACTTAAGGAGCTTGATTCACCGGATTCAAGAATCCGGAAGGGTCTCGGGACGGAAAACTTTTATTGACTCATGTGAACTTTTAGCATCCTGTCATGTCCTGACTTGAATTTAATTGATATTTGGACAAGGATGAGGTGCTAAGAGTTGGGGGGGAAAGGGTTGATCCATCTTCGATGGAGATGATGATTTTCATCTACTGAACAAAAACAATAGTAATATAATAAGTAGTAGCCCTGTTTTTAGGAGTGACCTCGTGGTCTGGGGATACTGAGACCCAGCCATGAGCTCACTATTTTTGCATGTAATTCAGTTAATTTGAGCGTTCTGGTCGAAGCCGGAGAACAGTAACGTTTTTGTTGACCCGATGTTAGAAAAGACCACCGAAAAGTACTGGCTTGGTAGAGACGGTGAAAAACATGCAAAGCTCTGTTTAGACGCTAGCCAGTCGTCTTAAGACTTAGTTTTGTTATCCGTCGATATGTATCTTCCGGGCGAATGTTACACTATTGAAAAAATTTGGAACTTACGCGACTGCTTTTTTATTTTGGAACCTATGGGACTGATTTTTTTTATTTTGGAACCTATGAATACGCACCTCCCATAGGTTCCAAAATAAAAAATCAATCGCATAATTTCCAAAATTTATCTTCTTAAAATCTGATTGGTTGAAATTTGAGCCAACGAATTTATGGCCTGATTGTTTACTGTTCAACTCGCATAAACTCAAGCTGCAGAATAGTGACCGCCCCAGCCGCACCAACGTGTTGCGAGCTTGCCATCAAAGGGTAGGACTCAATACGAAATTTAGAGCCGGCTATCGCCGCGACGCGGCGACGCGCGCGCAGCGCGCCCACCGGCGACCTTAAACCGAGACTCGGCTGATTTAGTCTTTTAACCAATTGAAAATATTTTGAACTTATGCGACTGCTTTTTTATTTTGGAACCTATGGGACTGATTTCTTATTTTGGAACCTATGAATACGCACCAAAAACCCGTTACAGCTTAAAGGCCACTACCAAAGAACCCCCCCCACTCTAGAAAATAAGAACGTCCTCATATTTAGGCCTCAAAATACCCAAAATACACGAACGCCGTTAAAAACAGGGTCGGAACCATCCGTACAGTTACTTTTTATTAGACAGTGGAACTTTGATCCATTTCAGATGGATCAACCTAAAACTCTCCTTACCTCAACGTAACAATCATAAAACACACTCAAGAAAATTAAATTGAGTGTTCACATATCGGCACACTCGAGAATTGGGATAACTAAATTAATCAGTGACTCTAGGATTAAGTATAATAACTATTAAGTATCTCTAGGATTAAGTAGAGGATTAAGTAGGATAAGAACTCTAGAATTAAGTATAACAATTAGAAGTTTGCTATTGATGAATTCCAGCAAGGGAAATAAGTTTTGACTCGAGAATTAAGTTTTGGAACTGGACCATTGGGATACCCCAGCTGTCCACCTTTCCACTGAGGATTCACTCTGGTTCACCTCGAATAAATATGTTCTTCATTTGTAATCGCTTCTTCTCCTATTTCAGGATAGGACAGCTCTACTCGCGTTTGATTTATATCTGGAAATTGCGAATAGCAATATCCCGCTGCTTTTTTTCAAGTACTTTCCCGCGATTGTAAATCGGTTGTTCTGATCTTGTATTTCTGAGATTTTCAGTTTTCGCGAGAAAGTTGAGCATGACAAGCTCAATTCGAATTTTTGAAAAATTAAATTACCTCCCAAAATTACGTAGTTCGTATTCCTCAAGGTCAAACTTCCAAAAATGACCGACTGGCACATACTCCCCGGACTCAAGATTGATGTCCTCATCGCGTGTTGCCGCCTGCCAGTGAGTCCCCAGAATACCGAGTGCTGCTCAAGATACAGTGCCAGTGGTCATTTACAGAAGTTTGCAGCAGACTTAACTTTATCTACACCCCAAAATTCACAACCATTTAAAATTGTCACACTATCGCTGAACAGCAATCAAAATTTTCATATTCCTGCACCTTAAATATCCGCTTTTGAAGCTTATGATTAAAATTTCTCTCTTTCCTATCCAATCAGGAAATTGTCATGCATTATTTTGATTTATATAATAACTATAGCATATTAATAACGTACGTTGTTTCGTTAAAATTTCTTTTTCGTGACCTCGGATTTCATCCGAGTTCACACTCGAGCCCCTTCCTTTCCCTCTCAAGACTCAAGAAACCCACACTGAGCTCCCTGCTCACTTCGTATTCCTAGCCTTCGAAGTGCTAGGACCCGATGAAATTGACACCGTGATCTGCCTTAGTAGCGCTTCCTCATCATCAGAGCTGATCACGATTTCTTCCCATGCTCTCAATTGTTCGAAGGATCGCATTCACTCCTTCTGCTCCTGTAACCTCACTGCCTGATTCGGTAAACCTTTCATTTCCAATTCCCTGATCAAGCAAAAGGAATTGTGCAGGCTCAAGCTCACGTTCTTCGCCAAGTCCTCCTCCAGTATCGATTCTTTTGCTTTGGTATTACCTCTAGACACCCTACCGACTCTTTTCCAACCTGTTGTGATCGCACTTCGATGGGCCAGCAGAGATCTCTTGAAGGCTTCCGGACCTATCTCCGCCAGGAACTGTCGATATTCCTTTTGGTGTTTTTTCATGTGATCTTTCGTCGCTATGTACAACCAAGATGTCAACGTCGCTCGAAACCACGGAAAGAACCTTATGCGGCTCCATACGTGCCTGACTTCCATTGGTATGGCGAATACCTTGCATACAGTCTCAAACAACTCAAGTCTCCTGCTGTAATCTATAGCGTATATCGATTCCGTCGTTGGTGTCTTCGACTCCCTATATTTCGTTACATTTTCTTGGATCCATCGTAACGCCAACATCTTACTCACTACCAAGATGGTCACCTTCTGCTGATGATCGAGTAACCCGATTGACCGAATTTCTTCTACATCCCACACTAAACAAAGGTTTGAATGCTCCGGGTACCACACTGTCTGTGCCAAGCAATGGCATGGGCATTCCCGATGTGTAATTTCTATGCTTCGGAGATTGCGTTCTCCCGAAGCTTCCAGCAGAGGCTCTAGTTCCATCATCTTCTCGTGCGTCATATCATTCTCCTCCGGCGCTGGGACACTACTCATCGGTTTCCCGATGGCATTCTAATTTTTATTTTTGTTTTCAATAAATATTTTTCAAATATGTTTTTTATAATACTGCAGAAGTTGAGAAAACAATTTGACATCTTTTTATCAATCGTTATTGTACATTAGTAATTTTGTTTAGCGCCTGAAATAATCATGAAGGTTTACTTCAAAATTTTATGTTTGCAAATGAAAATTCAAATTCATTGCTAATATGATTCTAAATATAAAAGTTTAAGTTGGCTTTTGCCGTACAACCATGAAACTAAATGGTAAGTTTCTACGTACTCGTAAATCGTCTCTTGTCCGAGGTCTTCTTCCAATACCGGGTAGTTTTCGTATTGTGCGGAATAGCGGCTCTGATCTATTGAGTCGTAGAGACATTTCAATTAAATTATTATCATGTAACATTTTGAAAATGTTTTGTCTGTTTTCTAATCTATATTTGGTTAATTCTCAGCTATTAAGGTCTTATTCGAGACTTATGGTCGCAACAGATGAGTTAGGTCCTTGAGGTTAACTCATAGAGTAATTTCGGATAGGGTACATCGTCTGCTCGTCACGCTATCTTTTTTTCGGCCGGATAGATTCGTGCAACTTCTTAGTCTAATACCGATCCTAATCTTACTCTTATATCTACTAGTCTCAGGGTGTTTAACTAGTATCTGGTAGGCTCAATAGATCTAGAGTATACTGGCTTATTGCAACTGCTGAAGTTCTCTTGGAGAGGTAACTAATTTCTAAGTTAAATTCAAATATCTCTGGTGCTGAAATTACAAGCAATTTCAGCTTTTACAAATAAGTGGGTTGTTAGTTAGATGGATTATGATTGGTTAATATTGAATATTTTACAGTGGTAAAAAACTAATTTCTCCAATAATAAAATGTAGTTTAGATCAGGTTCCATTTTTCCTATTATATGAAAACAAAATTTAAAAAATGTGTTAAAAAAACACTCACTTATGATGTTTGGGTTGTTAAGGTAAAATTCACATTATGGACAGAAAGTATGAAAATTTGAATGCTTATTTTTTTTCGTAAAATGTTTATTTGAGCACAGAAGGGAGTTTGAAAAAAGGATAAATAAAACTTTATCTCAATTTTGACTTTATATGGGATAATCCATATCATAAAATTTTCAAAAAATTTTATGATGAGCCTTTTTTTATGCAAAAAAAAAATTTCATGAAAAATTGGCTCTCATGCAACTAAAATAACCATCAATTTGTATTGCTTGACTTATAAACCAGTTTAAGATAGTTTTGAAAAAAGTTTTGCTTGAAAAAACGCAAATGTTTTATGAATAGACTCCATATATGAAGTTTCATGATAGGCTTTTTTCCTGTATCGGCGCCGAAACTGGACGTCAACCCGGGCAGTTTTGGACAGTATACAGGGCATTGTATGCTTGAGAGTTTTTGCGCATTGCGTCCTCCATGCATGAGAAAAGCCATTAGAGATGGGCACTCGACTTATTTCAAGTTGCGGGGTGAAGTTGACAAAATAAACATGTTATCTCCTTTCTGTTGAGCCTGTACGAAATGAATAAAGGTGAATTATATAATCACTTAAGTTTCATCTTACTTAATCAAAGTTGGGTTCTTTGAAACATTTTGTTTCTAATAATGGGTTCAAATCAATCCAATGGGGTGATTCGTAGAGATAGGTGTGTGTGTGTGTGTGTGTGTATGTATGTGTGTGTGTGCGTGTGTGTGTGTGTCTTAAGAACTAAAAAAAAAAATCAAAAAAACTCGAAAAAATTTATAAATGTTTGCGAGCGGACCAAAATGTATACAATTTAAAAACCTCATAATAATATGTAAAGTTTGATATCTGAGATAATTTTTCATATCTCCGATTGATTCTGCTTTCGTTGTATCTGAGCTTACGAACTTCTCCTGCTTTTCTTCAAAACGCAGACCATTTAAAAAAGAAAGTAACGGACACTTTTAAAGCAACATTATAGTTTTTATTTAAAACTTTCTTCCTTTATTTTTTCGTTCTGCTTACTTGCTTATTTCCGTGGTATCAAATTTTTTGTAAGCTTGTCACAGAAATCAGGTGTTTGTTTTTATTTGAAATTTTATTTGTTGTTTGTTGTTGCGACCACGGAAAGTATAGAAGAACCTGGTCTTATGAGCAATTCTTCTCTTCTTTTCCCCAAAAACAAAGATCTTAAACTTCTAATATGGCTGATTTTTCGCTAAGTGTTCTGCGGGGATCATTGTTGGTTCCACTCTTTCTTATGTTAATCAAACACAATGGGTACATATTTTTTCAGTTGGACTGCCTGACAACGATAGCTGCTTAACGGTTATCTTCCAAAAAGCCCGCGCAACAATGTTAACGAATGAAGTGCTTTCAAAAGTTTCTACGCGGTCAAACAGAAATCAATTAAATCTCAATATAGCGCAAATTTTTTCTTATTTCCAGTTCGTGTTCAATGCAAAAAATGTAAGTTTATGGGTGCCTAGTAGATGAGTATGGGTTTTGTGGAAAATAAGGGCTTTCAACAGTGCCGATGTACAACAGTCCCGAAATTGAAAATGTGTTCAACAGTGCCAAAAATTGATAATATTTAAAAAATTTTGAGTACAGTTTGTGAACTGTAAGCAGTTTTGCGTGAATAATGTTTTATTTTGAAATGAAACCGAGAAAAAAAGGACAATTTGTTAAGTTAATTGTTGGTTCAGAAAAATTTATGACGCCTCACGGTGGAACTTTTGTTTGTTTAACTTGCGACAGCAATCAAAATGACCAATTGTGTCTTTTCAACTTCAGTCCATTTGAACTGAATGACATGTCGCTGGTTTGGGATGATTAAAAAAGAGCATTCAAAATAATTTTCGGCACTGTTGAGCAAAATTTTATTTTTTGGCACTGTCGTATTTTGGTACTGTTTTACTGCCCCTCAATAATTGAATTTTCAAAAACGTGTAGAAATTGTCTGCAACAGAAATTCAATGCTAATTAGACTTTCAGAGGTAATTTTCTTAAACTTTTTTTCTACTTGCAACCAATTCAAATATATAAACTTCGATGGCTTTTAAATTTCAATTGCCTAAACAATTCAACGGGTGTGCAAACGGGAGACTACAAGGGTCAATGAAATAAATGATTCCTTACCCTTTAGATCATTTTTCATATTTTTTTTACTTTTCAGTAGTTACCACAGTGTCAAAAATATATGTTTATCTCTCTGACATCAGTAGGCTGCATGGAGTTTCCTATCGCTTTGCTCTGGAACCTATTGTTCCGACTTTCGTTAAAAAAACGGAATATTAATGCTCGGTGTGGTTTGTTTTATTCAGTTAATTTTCACCGATCGATATAATTTTTTCCAACGAATTTTTTTTACCCCATTGAGGATAACGACTTCTTGATTATCCGTTTTTCGTTCTGTTTTTATCACTCGAATACATTCTGTTGAATAGCGCTTCTCATCACAAAGAGGTTTTTATCTTACTGCTTTGCTGGAAATATTTCGAAAATTTTCGATCTTTTGCCTGTTTTAGATTTTTATAAAGACCATTTATCCACGAGGTAAATAACCAACATACGAGCTGTGCAGCTCATTACGCTGTTGTTCCCCTGCTTGAGAACTACGTCCAATTTTTTTGGTTTCTTTTCTGGGCTGGGTAATCTTGTCTCACCCGCAAGCAATGAGCACGGATCATAGTGGTCCTCGAACATCCGACTTTTCGATTGAGAGGCGGGGACGTAACCACTTCACAGTCGCTTCTTTTTTGAGTTTGGTTGGTGAAAGCTGGGCATTGTAGAATAACATCGAAAATGTGCCATTCGAGGAAGGGGCGGGTTCAAAATGACAAAAAAATAGAAAAATTTCCCGACTATTTCGTCTTTCAAAAAAAATTCGATCTTATTTTGTGAATTCTACCTTAAAACAGCTCTAATAAGCAGTTGATTGTTGCGGGATTTATTTTGGTACAGCCAGCATTATTACGATTTCTATGGTCTAACAGAAAGTATTCTTAATTTGGTAGCTTTAATATACAATGCCATCTTCTTTCGAACTTCATTTCGAAATTAGATTTCTTTCATCAAGTCTCAAAATTTTTAAATTAAAATCTAAGCTTAGCTGCAGTTGGAAAGGTCACTTGAACTTAAACTGCAGTTTTGCTGTTGGTCTTTCTTTCATAGCAAGTCACAATTCGAGTTTTTCTATTGAGTTTGCTAATCGATTTCGAACAAATAGATTAAATCGATGATTGTTTGACAATTGAATCTTCGCGACACTTATACACTCGCTTGGAGACCAAAATCACATGCAGATTCACCATCCTCAACTCTCTACTTAATCGCACATTCCAAACATCGAATGAGCTATGAAAGCCATATAAGATACGGACGTATGTTTATCTGTCGATTGTGTGATCACTGGTTTATAAGTCTCAAAGTCACCGGAAGAGCTTTATATAACCTCTGGTTATCTGGAATATGTCCAAAAATGGAGACGAATCAACATAGGAAGGCTCTTACCACGTTCTTTGATCCAAGATAACTTCTTTGTCATCGTTGTTTCAACTTCTTTATCGAACAAATGAAGCCAAAAGGCTATAACATCGAGATCACATTTTTGCCCTGGATTTGCTCCTCATTCGGTAAATTTTAACAAATTTCAGTTGGTCTAAAGCTAACTATCGATATTTGTTGTTTTGTTGATATTTGCAATTACTCTCGCCTTTTCGATATCGATCTAGTAAGATGAATACAGAACGGGATCGGAAGAATATTGCCCTGAAATACTATCGGAAGCTTTCCGAGTTCGAGTTAAACAGCAGCCGAAGTATAACCCCAATTTCACAGTCCAAAAACCCCCAGATTCTTTCAGCCCAATTAGCCCACGAGTTCAACGCGTACTTCCGACTAATCAAACGAATCCGAAGTCTCGCCAGCTCCAGTGTTGGCTTGTTCCAGGAACTGGAATCGAACAACGTCTTTCTGGACAGCTATGGCCAGAGTAAGTTTCTGGCTTCCTATCGGAATGTCATGGCAGATGCTTGTGAAAAATACTCAACACTAAACAAGCTAGCCCGGCCCCCCTGTATAATAGTTTTTGGTCAAGATAGTGTGGCGAAAGCGAAAATTGTGAAAGAACTTTTTGGCCAGGAAATTTTACCTCTCACGCCGCTTAATGAAGAACTGGAAACGCAGCGTATGGTTAAATTTCGGTACGGAACGGCGCAAAAGTACAATATATCAATAGCTGGGTCATATCTGGAAGAGTATGACTTCATTGAAATGCGACACATGATGAACAAAGGATCATCTCCTGGCACTGGAGGCGTTGCACTAGCACCTTACGAAGAGTACCGTCTTCGAGGAGCTGACCGAGAAAATTTGGATCTCTGCAAGACGTTCCTGGAGATTAAACTTCCACACGCACTCTTGCAAGACGGAAGCCAGGTGTTCGTATCGCCTTGTAATAACCCACACGCAACAACGGCTCAAATACATAAAGAGTGTATCCGGGATGTCTGCCCGGTCGCAATTTTTGCTCTGAGTTGCGACCACCTGAGTTCCGAGGATGTCGAGGACTTGAAATCTGCCAGATCAATTGACCCAAACATCGAGTACTTTTTTATTAACACCAAATCCAGAGTTCAAAACGACTTAACAGAATCGGAAGACCACGCTTTGAAAGACGGAGTAGTGAAGCAACTACGCGATTTGGGTTTCAATGTCAAACAGATTGCGATCGCCAAAATTCAGGACCTCATTAATGCCGACTTGTACCCCACGAGTCGTATGAGCTCAATATCCGTTCGGAAATTTGCAAACTCGACACCATACGAGCAAAATCAAGAGGAGTATCCTTTCTTGCCGTATAGCAACAGACCTCGAACCAGTGTTACGGACAATCCCAGAAGAATTCAGTTAACTCCGCTTTTTAACGAGGATCTTCACTTTGACGAAGATACTGGAGTTGTTGACCTCAAAAGCGACTATGCAGGCGACCTTGAAACTTTCCCAGCTTTCATCAAATTCCTGAAAAGGTGCTTAAACAAAAACTTGATCAGCCTTTCAAACGAAGTTTTCAGGTCTCACCAACACGCACTGCAAAGTATAGTTTGCGAAGGTTTTCAGATATCACGTGACACTCAAGTCAACTACGCCAGGTTGAAATTTGTGAAAAGTTACGAGAAAAGAGTTTTCAAGGCTTTGAAGGAAATCGTGAACCAGAAAGAGGGCGAGATTCGTGAAAGAATCCGAACCACAATTCAAGACGTCCGAAGTACTGTGATTGAAGAAGCCCAAAGACACGAGTTCGTTTCAATTTCCGAGTCATCTCGTCATCGAGATTTGCTCAAAGTTACCGAACTCAACAAATGCGAGCTGGAAATTCAAAACTTGACACTTCAGATTCTGAATAATAAAATTGTTGCCGAGCTCACGAACTGCATTCCGGAGCTTCAGCAGCCGTTTAGGGACGTAATGGAGCGCACACTTGAAACATTAGAAAGAACTGCATACACAAATACAGTTAGGTTTGAAGATATTAATATCAGTTGTAAGCTAGCTTTTAACCAGCTAATAGACTCTGCAAGTCTAATAGAGGTTAAGCCTTCGTCTATCGCTCTGTATAGAAAACGTCTTTTCGATTCTGTTCGATTCGCTTGTAATTTCTGCTCGTTCAAAGCACTCCCCCTCCCGACTCAAGAGTGGAGCCGAGACGTCGCCGATCAAACTATTAGCAGCCTGAGTAACACGAAGTTAACACAATTAATCTGCACTCAATTTAACTCTATTGTGACCGAATCACATAATCACTTTCTATCTACGCTAAGACAGCTTCAAAATCGTCTGGACAAAATATCCGAGCAAAATCAGAACCAAAAATCCAAGCTAAGAAAAAACATGTCCCCTAAAAGTGCAAAACTGGCAATCGAGTCAGTCTCTCTACGAGACGCGATGCTCTACGGGATGCCCAAGGTCACCCGCGAGTTGGGTCGAGGCCAATATGGGGTCGTAACCTTTTGCCCTTCTTGGGGAAACTACAGACCATGTGCTGTTAAGAGTATAGTACCTCCTGACGAAAAGCATTGGATTGATCTTTCGATGGAATTTTATTATGCTCGCAGTTTGCCCGATCATGACCGGATCGTCAAAATCCGAGGCTCGGTCATCGACTACATGTATCCTGGGGGTATGCCCGCAGTTTTGCTGATCATGGATTATTATCCTAGAGATTTCTATACCTCCATTAAGTACCATCTGCCATACAACGAGAGACTCTCAGTGTCCATAGACGTCGTGGAAGGTCTGCGGTTCCTCCACAGTCAAGGACTCATCCACCGAGACGTGAAGTTACGTAACATTTTACTCGACGACCACAATCGAGGTTACATAACCGACCTTGGGTTTTGCAAGGCGGAGTCGATGATAAGTGGGAGTGTGGTCGGAACTCCGATCCACATGAGTCCGGAATTGAGTCGAGGAAGTTACGACCACTCGGTGGATGTGTATGCGTTCGGAATCTTGTTCTGGTACGCGGCCGCTGGAACAGTTCGTCTGCCGAGGAATTTTGAAAACTGTCCCAGCAAAGTGAGTTTTTTGTTTCTAGAAAATTAGTCTTGAGTTTTGATTTACTGAAATATTCATTTTAATCAAGAGTAATTACTACTGAACTATTTCAGCAGGTAAGAACTTTTTATCAGCCTAGTGACTGAAATTTTAATCCGTTTTTTGAAAACAAAGTCTTGTTAACATAAAAACTGAAAATAAAACTGAAATGAAAGGAGATATAAATAAAAATATTTCTTTTTACGTAAAACTGAAGTAGCAGTATGTGGTCATACAAGAGCTTCTTGTCTTATTTGAATTTTAAAAAACTCCAATTGAAAAACAATTCCAAGAAATATTGATTTTTTTGTTGAAAAATCCAGTTCAACAAAACCCATAGAAGTCAAAAAGCATCAGATTGTTTCCAGTATTTTTTTTGTTCCGACTTTCGTAACGAAAATAACGGAGTATTTGCTCGGGGTGGTTTTTTTTTCTTCAGACAAAATTCGACATAATTAGCCGAAAGGTATTGTTGTCCTGAGCTCAAATTTGAAAAGATATTTTACCTGTTATGAGGGTTTCAAGATTGCCAATACGGTAAATTTGAGACAATTAACGCGCGATATAATTCGCGCTATTAACGTGTAAGCGGAGATTTAATCAGTCTTAGAAATCGTTCCAAATTGGTTAAAGGAAGCTTATTTGCCATAATTGTTTGTTAGTAGGAGCAAAATCTACCACTTTGTATTTATGACGCGTGGGGGATGAATTAAATTGAGACTTGAACAGAACAGTGCTTCATAGACCTTAAAAGACAATCGAAACATTCAGGGCTTTGTCCTGATACGAGCAGTCTTGTTTATTTTTTAAAAATTTAATATAAAATTTAGGGTTTTTTTTTTTACAAAATATAGTTTTTTTTCTTGAATGTTCCGACTGCCTTTTCAGGTATATGGAGCAGTAATAACATGAAAAAATCAATCGCAATAAATTACAGTAATTTTTATTTTAACCTTGAGATTTTTTTGTTAAAATCATCCCCCACACGCCATATAAAGTACAGAGAGATAGATTTTGCTACGAGTAGCAGATCAATTAGGGCAAATAAGCTTACTTCAACCAATTGGGAACAATTTCTAAGACGGAATTAATTGCCACTTACGCGTTAAGAGCGCGAAATATATCGCGCGTTTATTGTTACAAATTGGCCGAAATGGCAATCTTTAAACCCCCATAAGTTTACGAAAAACGATCACAAGTGAAATATCTTTTTAAATTTAAGCTCAGGACAACAATACCTTTTGAGTGATAAAAAACTTAGTCAAAATGGCTAGTCAAAATGTCAAAATTTTGTCTAAAAAAAACCCACCCCGAGCACAAATATTCCATTACTTTCGTTTACGAATGTTGGAACAATAATTGACTTGTGAATCTTTAGGTAAATTGTAGTGGATAAATGACACTGAAGCGTTGCCCTGGTTAAGTATAATAGCAAACAACATGCTTCAGATTAAACTTCAATTTTTTTAATTTCAAGGAGTGAAAATTTTGATTGGCATTTCTTGATTGATGTATGTGTTACACAAAAAGTATGTTAATCATAGTTTCACGACTATAACATAAAATTATCATAAATTGCACTACCTTTTTGGCAGAAAAGCTGAAACTTATAATCAAAAGAAGTTCTTAGGCACATATTTAATTTAACAAAAAAACTGTTTTGTCAAAGCAAACTTGAGTGT
Source organism: Symsagittifera roscoffensis (assembly GCF_963678635.1). Classification (NCBI taxonomy): domain Eukaryota; kingdom Metazoa; phylum Xenacoelomorpha; order Acoela; family Convolutidae; genus Symsagittifera; species Symsagittifera roscoffensis. Next base: position 37,385,260 of record NC_087066.1, read on the forward strand.
ATCTACCCAAAAAATAATGTTTAAAAAGTGTATCCACTATCTTTTGTTCAAAATTTTCACTCAAATTGTTCCGAGACAGAAAATCATAATATTTGAAAATTCAAATCGAATGCTGTAGATTTAATTGAAACTTTTGATTGAAAAAATTTTTTTTGTCTAGAGAATTTCATGTTTTAATGAGACTATTTTTTTCAAAAGAAATCTTGTTGTCAGATACAGAAAATTTGAATTTTGCCAAACCATTATAAGAAATCTGATTTTTTTCTTCTGTTTTCACTTAAGTTTTTTTTCCGTGTGTTCTAGGTTCTAGGTTCTTCTACTGATCTTCAGCCAAAAATTTAGTTCTCCTAGCTTATGATTTTTTCTTGGTAAAGAAAACCACATACACAAAAAATGATGATCAAAAAAATCAAGAAAAGAGCAGGCAAAAATTTTCGCCATACAGTTTTTCAAAATCAAAACAAAAATTAATTCGAAACAAGTTTTGTCAATTTGGGGCAGGCTTTGATGTTGAGCCTTTGAAGTAAGTAAAACAAATTATGAAAATAATTTACCATATATAAAAACTATAAATAGCATTTTTTATAACTTAAAAATTATTTTTTAAGCATTTTTTTAAAAACTTTAAATAACCTTCTCTGTAAGTTGTTCTTTTTCATGTTTTTTTCAATTATTGACTTAAGAATGAACTTGGCAGTAAATTAAAAGTCCTGAACTATATTCAAAAAATTAATATCAATTTTTAGTTTTGGTTTTTAATAATAGTTTGCTTACAAATTTGATATTGGCCGACACGCCGTATTTTTTTTTGCAGGGAAACATCGGAGCATTTCGTTAGCGAAATAATAATTGTCTCCGTAACGAGGCTTTTCTTTCTTGGTTTTTGGTTACGCGAATCTAAAAACACATTTTTGCTAATATTACTAAACGCTAGTCATACAGTTTCTATAGCTATGAAAAAGACTTATCATAGTTCAATTATGCAACTTTATTGCCGCAAATAGGGCACATTTTAGTTTTAATTTTTTTTCATAGATCATAATAAACTTAATTCTGTCGTGATTGGAGCGAAATTCAAGCAACGATCAAAAAAAAACCAGAAGCTCATATCAATGATTTGGCAATTTTGGGACGTATAAAAAGGGATCTCTTTAACTATATCGGGTACCTAGTAACGAATATCCCCCCTATAAAGAAATATATCAACAATTAAGCACGTCAGATTTTAAACCCAATAACGAAAATCCCACCTTTTGTAAAAAGGGGGATAAAGTCAAAGAGATCCAAAAATGACCCGTTTTTTTCAACTACATCAGGAGAGCCTGTGGAGTGCGGTGCAGAAGGGGTGTCGGCCGGAGAGACTGAGTGTGTTCACGGAGGATGCGTGGGAACTGATGCAGTGGTGCTGGGACGCCACCCCCCACAGACGACCACACATGGGGGAGGTGAGTCAGAGTCATAGTCATAGTCATGTCTTGTCGCCATGTTCTTGGGAAATATTAATAAAATGTGTAGCCCCGCTGTTTTTGTTCCATTTGGTCCTGACAAACACTACGCTAATCATGTATATCTGTTTTTGTATATATGGGAAGACCGGGAGGGTTCTCATGCTTGAAGGGCCGAATGCTTGAAAAATTTCAACCAATCAAAATCGCTAAACGTTTTTATTGGCTAAATGCCTTTCCCACAAAATCGAAATCAATATTAACAGAAAAAGTATTAAATCAGTAGAAACTAATCAAAAATGTCGCAAGTTGCGGGTTACAACCGCATTACTATTCAGATAATCATCAAGACTAATGAGTTCAAAATTATACGAATTTTTCAATCTCGAAAAACGCATCTGCTTATTATCTAATTGGTCAATATTAACACTAATGGCCTGGATTTATTTTCTTATTTTGAGGCTCAATTCTGATTGGCTGAAAGTAAGCTAAAATTAATTTCAAGCATTCGGTCCTTCAAGAATGAGGGACGCCACCTGGGAAGACGCTAGTCATACAATGCTTAAAGGACCGAACGCGCGAAAATTTGACAGCCAATCAAAATTTATTCATTCATATTTCAAAGGAAATAGTTTTGAGTTTAAAGAGCATTGATTGGTTGAATTTTTTGAGCAGTCGGTCCTTCGTGCATGAGAATAGTGAGAATAGGGTGGCGTCTCTCATGCTTGAAGGACCGAATGCTTGAAATTTATTTTAGATTAGTTTCAGCCAACCAGAATTGAGTATTCAAAATCTCGAAGTAAATCGTGAAAATCTCAAAAGTAAGAGAATAAATCCAGGTGATTAGAGTTAACATTGACCGATTAGATATTAAGCAGATGAGTTTTCAAGACTGAAAAATTCTTATAAACTTGAACTCATAAATCTTGATGTTTATCTGAATAGTATTGCAGTCGTAACCTGCAATTTGTAATACTTTTGATTATTTTCCACTGATTTAAAACATTTTCTGTTATTATTGTCTTCGTTTTTGTGAGAAAGGCATTTAGCCAATAGTAACGCTTAGCGATTTTGATTGGTTGAAATTTTTCAGTCATTCGGTCCTTCAAGCATGAGAGCCCTCCCCGAGAATAGCCCCCATTATTCTTAGGGTTGTTTTGAATAGGTCTAGGACAACAGGCCGACGGGACTTCAAGCCGAAGGGACTTCAGGCCAAATTTTGAACTTTAAAAGCACCTCAAAACACTATTTTTTCATCTGTAAAACGTTGCTTTTCTAAAATCTAGGCAAGTTTAGTCCATAAAAAGCGTTATTCATGACAATGCACCATTTGGGATTGGCATCCGTTAATAACTTCAGCCGGTATTTGAAATGCTTACATTATAAACATGAAAAACGCCCTCAAATGTATTTTATTTTTCAACTTTCCCAAACATCAGGTGGAGGCTTAAATTTTATGAAAACGCCAATAACTAGAGAAGAAAGATAATGAAATTCTGAAATTCTTCAAAAAATTTTTTTAATTAATCATATTTCACAACTTTATAAGGATATATTCAGCTTGAAGTCCCTAATTTTACGATTCGGCTTGAAGTCCCGTCGGCTTGATGTCCGGCACCCGTTTTGAAATCCTTATTTGGAAATAGTAGATATTGAAATCTATAAAAAACTAAAATACACGCCCCCTTGTGTATGAAGCATGTCAAATTTATCATTTTTCGGGAAAAAAATTTGAACTCTCAAAAACGATTTTTCGATCATTGTATAACTTGAGTTGTAACAAAGTTCGGAGGATACATAGCTACTCAATAGCATACCCACAAAATTAACATTAAAAAAAGTTGAAATTAATTTTAATGAATTATTGGTTTATTAAACGGAGTTAGCCTTCGTTTCGCAGGTGAGAAGTGCCCTGGATAAGATCCTGGAGGCAGCCAAGGCCAGAAGACACAAAGGTCATAAGGGTACACACCACCAATCCAGCAAACAACACGCTGCAGGCTCAGCAAGCAACAACAACAACAATAACAAGCATTAACAGTGCCAGGAGTTGAGAAAATATCTTCTCTACTCAAAAAACGCAAAGAAGAATGTACGAAAGCTAAAGCGGCCCGGAACTTGACGAGATTAACATTAAGTCAGCATGGAGCGAGAAAAATTGTTATGCTTGTCAAATTTTTTTCTCCAACTTCATTAACTTAAGTTTCAATAGTTACGTTATTTTCTGCGATGAATTGTAAAATTATTCAAAAAATTCGGAAAACAGCAGTTTGTGAGGTGAATCAGCATATACTGTTAATGTGCAAATCTAATGCTGATATATTGATAAAAAAATCATTCATTTTCTTGAAGGAGAACATCTTAAATGTATTATGAAGCATAGGAATCAAGCGTCACCCCAATATGTTACTTTAATTTGATTAATTTATAATTTGTTGTTTTTTTTCAATTGTTTTAATTATACCGAGAGTTTTATTTTTATACATTTGTACTTCGATACTCCATACTGTATATTGCCTGGTTGTCTATAAATATTGGAATTGACGAATTTTGTGAACCGCTTAGTTTTCGCAGACATTATGGGGAAACACTATGTGCATTGGCTGGCGATTAGGTGGGTTGATACCCGGGTCGAGGTGCTCGACTTATGTTTCGATTTTGAAAGTCGATTAAGTGAAATTCTTTGACTGAAAATCCGCTGTCGAGAAGCAGATTTACCTAGAGCAAAACTAAAGTTTTTTATTTAAAAAAATTGAGCTTATGCCCAAATTAAATATCCTTCTCGACCGCGGGTTGTCGGTCAAAAAACTGCATTTGCTCGACTTTCAAAGTTGAAGCATAAGACGAGCAACTTGGCCCGGCTAAACAAATTGATTCTGAGCTCGAGTCAAAATTGGAAGATTCAGTTTGTAAAAATTAATTTCGATGCTGGAATTGCCCATGTTACTGTTGGCCATAGCTTTTTCTTTGTCTAAGCACAATCACAAAAAATCAACTGAAAAGCACATGCTATAATTTTTTTTCGGTTCACTCATGGAATTTGATAGTCAATAAAGTCCAAATATAGGACAAGCACAGTCGAAACGTTCCCGAATTTGGTCGAGAAAGTCAAAATAAAAGTCGAGCTTGGTCGATAAATACCTGATTTCAGCGGAGAAAGTCAAAAAATTAAGCATAATTTATTTGTTTCAAAATTTTCTCTAAGTTTTTACTGGAAACTGAGCAGACAACCTGCTCAGAAACGACCTTCGTCAGAAAATAGCAATCAACAACAATCATTTGAGGAGGTTTGCTGACCTTAAAACAAAATTTTCAGAGAAAAATTTTTTCTTTGAGATCTAAGGTTTCCCGCGGAAAGAAAAAATAATTTTTAAATTAAAGTAAAATTTCCTCAAATTTCAATTATAAGATCAACAGCTTCACTGCAGGTTAGTAAAGCACATAAAAAACAAAATATTCATTTTCAAAATGATAAACTGTTCGCAAAAATAAAAAATTTTAAACCCCGGTATGGGTAACAATCTCGTTAGAGCCGCCATTGGTTTTGAACTAAGTAAAGAAACACAAACTTTGAAACGAAACCGAAACAGAATAGAAATCAGTTAGATTTTTGATAGTTTTCTGTAACAAAGGTCAGAAAAAGAATTCATTTGAAGGGAAACAAGACTGCTCGTATCAGGGCGAAGCCCTGAATGTTCTGACTACTTTTTTTGAATAGTGTTGGTTTTAAAAAAGACAGACTCAGAACTTCTCTGAGATTTTTTTTAAAAATCAACCCACACAAAATATGTAAAGTACAAAGTGATACACTTTGTATAAACAAAAAAGTCCTAAATAAATTAGATAGCATGCCTCAATTCAATTTGAAACCATTTCTAAGACAGATTAAATCTCCGCTCACGAGTTGATAGCACAAAATATATCGGCCGTTATTTATCATAATTTGGGCGAATTGGTAATATTTAGCCCCCCATAGCTTTAAAAATCAATCAAAAGAAAAAATGTTTTTTTTTTTAAATTCGACCTCAACACAGCATTGATTTTTGAAAGATAAACAAAAATCCGTCTTAAAAGGCTTGTTAAAAAGTCGTTATTTATATGAAGAAAAGAAATACTTGGAGCACAACTATTCTGTCTGTTTTTCGAAAGTAGTCGGAATCAAAAGAACCTTTATCTTTACAAGCTTTTGCTTCTTTGTGCCGCTATTGGATAAACATTTGCTTAAGAAAATTTAATGAAATCATAAAAATAAATTGGAACGAAAAAATAGCAAAACATTGATTTGAAATTGCTTCAAGTGAAACAGTTTCATGATGAAAAACGAAATTATTATTATGTAATCGAAATTGACAGGAGAACAAGAAAAGGCTTAAAGTTTATAATGAAATAGTTGAGTTTTTTCTAAAAGTCAGAATGTTTTTTGGTCTAAATTGACCAGGCCATTAAACCTGCAAAATTTTCAATTGTTGATTACATACTTATTCCATGAATAAATGTTTTAAAGGCAATTAAAGTTTCAATGCAGTATACATAACTCCAATTTCAACAAAGAAAACTTAAGTAAGTTACAGAAGCGCCGTTTACTAAGTAAGACAACGAATTTTCGAATAATGAATGACGTGGGTATTTCTTCAGTTTAACCCTCACATTGTTCGACCTACACACACTTTGCCCCAAAGTGGACCGGCAGCCTGGATGATACGCGAGGTGTGCTTTTTTTTTCTTCAGACAAATTTCGACTTTTTAACTAGAAATTTTTGACGGAACTTTGTTATCATTCAAAAGGTATTGTTGTCCTGAGCTAAAATTTGAAAAAAAAAATCACCTGTGATGAATTTTCGTAAAGTTATGAGGGTTTAAAGATAACCATTTTGGCTAATTTGGGACAAGTAACGTTCGATATATTTCGCGCTATTAACGCGTAAGTGGAGGTTTAATCCGTCTTAGAAATCGATCCAAATTGGTTGAAAGAAGCTTATTTGTCATAATTGATTTGTTACATACAAGGAGCGAAATCTATTCTTTTGTAGTTTATATGGCGTGTGGGGGTATGATTTTCATGGAAAAAATTTCAAGTTTTGGAAAAAAAAATTTCATTTTAATTCATTTCATTTAATTTTTTTAATGTTATTACTGCTGCATAAACCTTAAAAGGCAGTCGGAACATTCAGGGCTTCACCCTGATACGAGCAGTCTTGTTTGATATTTCTTCCTAGTTTTGAATTTCTCCCATTTTACAAAAGTGTGAAACATTCAAGTAAATCCTTTATTATTAGCCCGATGAGCATCCGCATCTGAGATTCAGATGAATTATAGATTCATTCATTAATTCAGTCATTTTTCCGTTTGTTTTGTCTGCGTAAAATCAGTCGTTTGAAACTTTAGGGCTTTGTTTTGTTATAGGGAGCAGTCTTGTTCAATCCTAGAACCCTTGATTTGATTTGAAAGCATTATTGAATGTGATTAGTGCAAAAATTAGTAAGGTGATTACTGCTGTAACTAATTAACAAGACTGCTCATATTACACCCTGAATGATGCGACTGCACTTTAAATTATGAAAAAAAAACTTAATAAAAATCAAAAAAAAAATTGAGACAATTTTGAAAATCGCACCCTACGCGCTAAGTAAAGAACAAAGTGATATGATGATTTGCATATAGGCTAATGCTAAATGAAACAAACAACACTCCTCATTTTGATATGGAACCATTTTTAAGACGGACTAAGTCTCGGCCTTCGCGTTAGAACCACGAAAAAAATCGCGCGTTAATTATCCCAAATGGCCAAAACAGCAATAATTTAACCACCATAACTTTACAAAAAAATGATCAAAGGTGAAATATTGTTTTAAGATTGAGCTCAATACAACAAACCTTTCGAAATGATGCAAATAATTTTTGTCAAAAAATGCGACTTAAATTTTCGAATACTATCTGGAGAAAGAACCACCCGAGCCCAAAAAACCCGTTCTTTGAAAAACGGAACAATAAGTCCAAATAGGTTGCCTCAATTCAATTAAGATTTCTGAGCCGCATTAAATAGCAGCTTACCGTTAGACGGACGAAATAAATTACATGTTAAGTGTCCCAAGTCAGCCAACTTTTCATGAAAAATGATAAAAGATGGAACAAAAATCTTTTAAATTTCAACTCAAAAAATAGCTTCAGATGGTATATGAAAAATTCTGTAAAAAACAGCAGGGTCTTTTTCTCTATTTTACAAATTTTTTGAAACAATCGTTTGCACTGAATAGACAAGTTTGTGATTCTTGCCAATTTATGAAATATTTACAATATGAGCAGGAAATATCCGCCTCCAGGCACGTTTTAATTTATTTTTCACTTTGGATGTAATCTCGGCACAAATTGTTTCAACAGTCTCTACTAACGCTCTCACTGACCTAGGCTTAGCATCAAAAACTTTGGCGCCCACAGTTTTCCAAAACCGGAAGTCTAAGGGTTCAAATCCGGGAAAGTTGCCCTGTCTTCTTAAAACCAAACCTTCTGAATATCTGAATATTTGGCTACCCATTTTTTTTAAAAGAGGGTCAACAATGGTCCCGCAACATCTAAAGATATATGACTTAGTTCGCAAGAAAGTTTCTACCGTTGGCTTCCAAGTTCCCACTTCCTCGTAAAATTACCAAAAAAATTGGTTGGAGAAATTTGTTTAGACTTTAATTTGAATGTAAGAGTTATTGTAACAATCAGTTTACTTGTACATTTGTGAATTGTATTTTTAAAATAAAGCATAGGGGTTTGGCTGGAAAAACTCCTAAAATGGACCTAGAATGGGCCTTCAATCACTTCCACCCAAGTTGTTGCTTTTGGTACTGACAGTCAGTAGTGGATTTAGCGGCCGACCCAAAGAGTCCCCCTTTGTACTACTTTGAGATATCTATTTTTGGTGAGGTAACCTAAAATTTTTCCAAGGGCGCTTTTGGCTCCAATAAATACTATTTTTTGAG